>NC_091285.1:119982161-120285775 GCF_032444005.1 Ranitomeya imitator
ACAGGAACCCAAACCCCTCTTTCCTACACCAATTCTTGAGCCATTTATTAACCTCCCTAATCTCCCGTTGCCTCTCTGGCGTGGCACGTGGTACCGGCAGTATTTCGGAAAATACCACGTTGGAGGTCCTTGCTTTCAGCTTGCAGCCTAATTCCCTGAAATTATCTTTAAGGACCTTCCACCTACCTCTAACTTGGTCATTAGTGCCAATGTGCACCATGACCGCTGGGTCCTCACCAGCCCCTCCCAATAATCTGTCCACCCGATCAGCGATGTGTCGGACTCGAGCGCCAGGTAGGCAGCACACCGTTCGACGATCCCTGTCTTTGTGACAGATTGCCCTATCTGTTCCCCTAATAATTGAGTCGCCCACTACCAGCACCTGTCTGGCCTGCCCTGCTCTCCTATTTCCCTCCTTACTGGAGCAGTCACTCCTTCGGCTTTCAGAGGACATGCCTGGCTGCAGCAGTGCTACCCCTGTACTGGCACCCCCATCATCTGCCAACTTAGCAAACTTATTGGGGTGTGCCAGATCAGGACTAGCCTCCCTGGCACTCTTCCCTCTACCCCGCTTCCTAACTGTCACCCAGCTTGCTACTTCATTGTCCTACAGCTCCATCCTACCATCCCCCCCTCATCTGTTCCATTGAGCGTCTGCTCCGTGAGCAGAAGACTCCTCTCCATATTGTCTATGGATCTCAGTGTTGCCAGCTGCACATTTAGAGTCAGAATCTGGGTTTCCAAATGCACAACGTGCTCACATCTCGCAAAGCAGAATGCACCCTCGACCGGCTGATCAAGGATTGCATACATGTGGCAAGATGTGCACTGGATGGCATTAACAAGAGTGGAGCACATTTCCTAATGGGGATTGCACCAGACAGAACAGTTCAATAAAAATAAATAAATAAATAAATAAATACAAAGTATTAATAAAAATCAGACAGCAATTCAGTAATTCCTCCCTTGGAAACACCCTGACTCCAAAGTCACTGAATCACAAGTCACACTTACCGCCATCCACACTTACACTCAGCTCACACTCAGCTCGCTCACACTCGCTATGCTGAAGATTTAAAGATTTATTTTTTGTTTCTCTAGTTCCCTTAACAGCAAACCACCTTGCTGTCCAAATGCACTTCCAAGAAAAGGATGTGATATTCTATGCAGCCTACTTTAACGTCTGAAAGTAATGCCACACGCTGTCATGCTACTGTATATGCATTTTTTATAAACTGTCTAACAGTATAGAAGAGGTCCAGCTACCTTATCCACAGGTAACTCATGTGTTATCCATTTCACTGGATATGACAGAAATACATTTTAACCAAATTTGTTTCCTGAAACAACTGTACATCAATGAATTCAATATGTAATTAATGTGCGAATAGTCCAGTCTTATGTAGTTTATGTTCAATACAGAATTTAAAAAAATGAATGCCTTTTTTGCATATTGAAATGTCCAAAATGATAACCAATCTTCACATGTCAAGTAGTCTTATTTTAAAGCCAAGACATGCATATTCTAGAAAGTAATTTCATTACTAAGCAAAATGTTAGTCTGTTATTTCTAAGGGCAGTCCTACACGTCCAGATAATTCCGGTACCTGAAAAATCGGTACCGGAATTATCCGTGTCCATGTGCCCGTGCGTTTCTGTGGCACATCAGTGTGACACACATGCGGCACACGTGTGCTGCCCGTGTGCCCACTGGGTACCACACGCACCGTGCAGGAGACAGCGCTAAAGTTTAGCGCTGTCCCCTGCATCTGGTGCTGAAGCCGCCATTGATATCTTCTCTGCAGCAGCGTTTGCTGTATAGAAGATATGAGTATTCCTTTTTTTTGTTTCTAATGTTTAAAATAAAGATCCATGTCCCCACCCCCTGTGCGCCCGCTGTTCTTAAAATACTCACTCAGCTCCCTCGCTGGCTGGTGCTGCTTCCTGTCCTGGCCGCACCTTCTACTGTATGAGCGGTCATGTGGGGCCGCTCATTTACAGTAATGAATATGCGGCTCCACCCCTATTCATGACTGTAATGAGTATTTTAAGAACAGCGGGCAGGGGCACAGGGGGTGGGAGGGGGTGGGGACATGGATCTTTATTTTAAACACGAGAAACAACAAAAAAAAGGAATATTCATATCTTCTCTACAGCAAAAGCTGCTGCAGAGAAGATATCAATGGCGGCTTCAGCACCAGTTGGGGGGACAGCGCTTACTGTAGTGCTGTCTCCTGCACGGCACACAGACTGCACACGGACTGTGCAATCCGTGCGCTCCCACGAACACTGAGATGTCTCCGTGTTTGGCACACGGAGACACGGTCCGCAAAAAATCAATGACATCTGCACAGATGCATTGATTTCACTGTGTCTACGTGTGTCAGTGGTTCCGGTACGTGAGGAAACTGTCACCTCACGTACCGGAGCCACTGACGTGTGAAACCGGCCTAAAGGTGATCTTAAATATCTTATTATGGATGAAAGGAGGAGAAACCCAAGCTTTGTCCTAGAGCAGTCATGTGTTTGTGATCTAAATGATTAATAGCAATAAAGTGTAATAGCCTTTTTGACTTTTGTGACATCTGAAAATGAATCTTAGCAGGCTGCTGAGACACATATGAAGAGCTGCTCTTATGTTGTGCTCGTACCTTGTGTGGTATGTGGTACTTTATATCTCATTCAACCCCATACTGTATGATACATATGTACAATCATACACGTATAAATTACTGCCCCCACCAGATACTGCAAAAAGAATGTTCTATGTACGGACTTGGTAGCAAACATGACCAATAAATAGTGGTTAGAATTTAGCAAAACAATTCACTGGAATGATGATCGTATTCTGTGGCTGTTGGACCACAACACTGCAAGCTTAGCATCATATTGCTAATCACAATCTCTATGTAACACTGCAATAATTAATGTTAAGACTAAATATGGGTAAAGGGCTTCAGTATTTCACCACCAATGCCCCCATGGTGTTGTAATCTGATCCTGCTACCTTGAAAAAGGCTACAAAATGACTTGTCAGTACAACCAGAGGAGAGTGCTAACTTTCCATTATTCCTTCCTTCCTATTATATATGCAGAACTGAATGGACTAAACGTTCTGTATATTACTGCCATATCAGAAGATTGCCATAGAATCAATTATTTCTTTAGAAAAAATTCAAGCTCCCTATATATAGACCACCATTGCTACTTTAAATACTTATTTGGAAAACATTCATTTAAAAAGAATCTGTCAGCAGTATTTCACCCCCTTAAACTATATTTGCATGTAGGTCTTCAAAGACAAATCCAGCAATACATTTACATGGGCTATGTGTTCCTTTGTTAGTAAGAAATCAGCATCTTCCGTTGTATGGACCACAAGCTTACCCACCTCAGCATTTTCTGACTAAACCAACAATGGTGCTACAATAATCAGCACAAGTAGCTCTAGAAATGATAGCAATATAAACCACATAAGCAAATGATGCTGTAGATCTGAGGTCTCCATCACTCCAGTTCTATTTCCTACCTAATGCCACTTGCTCCTCCTCCTTGACCAACAGCACCTGTGCTTTGTGACTTCAGCCAAAAGAGCCATCTGTCATGCAGGAGGGGGTGGTGCAATGTAGGGAATAGAGCTGGAGTGACCAAAGCTTCAGATGTACAGCTTGATTTGCATATATGGTGATTGCTATTACTTGTAGAGTTACTTGTGCTGATTATTGCAGCACCATTGCTGGTTTATTCATTCCATACTGAGACAGGTAAGACTGTATTCCAGGGGAGTTTACACTACGCTAGAAGTTTTTGTGCTATTTGGATATACAGTGGGGCAAAAAAGTATTTAGTCAGTCAGCAATAGTGCAAGTTCCACCACTTAAAAAGATGAGAGGCGTCTGTAATTTACATCATAGGTAGACCTCAACTATGGGAGACAAACTGAGAAAAAAAAATCCAGAAAATCACATTGTCTGTTTTTTTAACAGTTTATTTGTATATTATGGTGGAAAATAAGTATTTGGGCAGAAACACACAATCAAGATTTCTAGCTCTCACAGACCTGTAACTTCTTCTTTAAGAGTCTCCTCTTTCCTCCACTCATTACCTGTAGTAATGGCACCTGTTTAAACTTGTTATCAGTATAAAAAGACACCTGTGCACACCCTCAAACAGTCTGACTCCAAACTCCACTATGGTGAAGACCAAAGAGCTGTCAAAGGACACCAGAAACAAAATTGTAGCCCTGCACCAGGCTTGGAAGACTGAATCTGCAATAGCCAACCAGCTTGGAGTGAAGAAATCAACAGTGGGAGCAATAATTAGAAAATGGAAGACATACAAGACCACTGATAATCTCCCTCGATCTGGGGCTCCACGCAATATCCCACCCCGTGGGGTCAGAATGATCACAAGAACGGTGAGCAAAAATCCCAGAACCACGCGGGGGGACCTAGTGAATGAACTGCAGAGAGCTGGGACCAATGTAACAAGGCCTACCATAAGTAACACACTACGCCATCATGGACTCAGATCCTGCAGTGCCAGACGTGTCCCACTGCTTAAGCCAGTACATGTCCGGGCCCGTCTGAAGTTTGCTAGAGAGCATTTGGATGATCCAGAGGAGTTTTGGGAGAATGTCCTATGGTCTGATGAAACCAAACTGGAACTGTTTGGTAGAAACACAACTTGTCGTGTTTGGAGGAAAAAGAATACTGAGTTGCATCCATCAAACACCATACCTACTGTAAAGCATGGTGGTGGAAACATTATGCTTTGGGGCTGTTTCTCTGCAAAGGGGCCAGGACGACTGATCCGGGTACATGAAAGAATGAATGGGGCCATGTATCGTGAGATTTTGAGTGCAAACCTCCTTCCATCAGCAAGGGCATTGAAGATGAAACGTGGCTGGGTCTTTCAACATGACAATGATCCAAAGCACACCACCAGGGCAACAAAGGAGTGGCTTCGTAAGAAGCATTTCAAGGTCCTGGAGTGGCCTAGCCAGTCTCCAGATCTCAACCCTATAGAAAACCTTTGGAGGGAGTTGAAAGTCCGTGTTGCCAAGTGAAAAGCCAAAAACATCACTGTTCTAGAGGAGATCTGCATGGAGGAATGGGCCAACATACCAACAACAGTGTGTGGCAACCTTGTGAAGACTTACAGAAAACGTTTGACCTCTGTCATTGCCAACAAAGGATATATTACAAAGTATTGAGATTAAATTTTGTTTCTGACCAAATACTTATTTTCCACCATAATATGCAAATAAAATGTTAAAAAAACAGACAATGTGATTTTCTGGATTTTTTTTTCTCAGTTTGTCTCTCATAGTTGAGGTCTACCTATGATGTAAATTACAGACGCCTGTCATCTTTTTAAGTGGTGGAACTTGCACTATTGCTGACTGACTAAATACTTTTTTGCCCCACTGTACCAACTAGTTTTTTTTATTACTTTGACATAAACCGACATATTTGAAATATCTATACACTCAGTATTTGGGAAGAGATACCAAATTACAACAGAAAAATGGGACAACTCCCATTATGAATAGTTCCTATAGAGAAAAGCGGAGTATAATGCCCCAAAATCATATATAACAAAGTACCACTTTAAATGAAAAATGTGTTAATTTTATCAAACATTACACAAACATGAAAGAAAGTGTTATATATATATATATATAAAAATTCTGTAACAAAGATAGATAATTGGTGATGACACGATGGACAAAAACAGCAGCATCATATTCTTCTATGTTGGCAATGTGCAGCTACACACTCAAATACACAATATGTATGCCTGTACAATATATTAAGTGTGCCAGAAGTTGTCCAATTCAGGAGCCAGAAGTGGTATAATTACATAGACTGGTCAGTTAGGTCAAAGCCGTCTTACAAACAGTCTCCACAATAGTGACTCTAAATTAAGACTTTTTTACTACTGTATACTTTATCATAGTTACGCCCATGCACTCTGAGTAATTTAGAGTAGATAAAGAGTATATTGTTTGGGTTACTTGTGCTTCATTTTGTGTTGGGTGTGTTAGCTAACTTTTGGAAACATCCCTCCATTAACTTATCACAGTAATTGACGTGATTTGCTGTTTGAATGATAACTGGATGCTATTAGAGTCCTCTGGCAGTGTTAAAGGGCTGAGGAGTCATGGTGTACGTGTTATTAAAAAGCCCATATCTCTTTCATTGAATTTTTGTGAAATTCCATGTGTGAACTGTTCAGAAAGAGCCATGTAACTGAATGGTTACAGTCCTGTGGGATCCGGTACAGGTGCAGCTTGTAAGTGAGGAGGATACACCTGGATTCATGTTCCATGCACAGATGCATATATCCAAGTAGACCGTGCACTTCTATCATTTCCATGATTTGGGCTCAGCTCCTGGAGAGATGTGGGTGTCCCAACAATTAGGGTCACTATCCAGCATTGATCAGAGAAGACAAGTAAGAGATTTAATAAATGTATCTATAGGTTCCCATTCATGACCTGAAAAGCCACGTATGTGTCCAGCTATCAACTGCAGCCAAGGACTTTAAATCTAAAATGTTAAGGGAATTTTTTTCCCACTTATATTTTCTTAATGCTAACTGCATTATTACTTTGATAGGCCAGCATTAATACGATCATAAGCATTAGTATAAAGACCGCTCATTTCTATAAAGAAAGCATTTGCCATAGAAATTCTCTGTGCCGGAACATCTCAACAGGAGCAGTTTTATTACGAAATACAATGAATAGATAAGAATAATAGTTCTGCCACCCCGATCTCTTCTTTTGTTATTGAGTGTAAGAAGGTAACCACAGTTATATCTGTGAGTCCATTCAAAATTGTGATTTATGCATTGTGAACAGTTATTTACAGACATTTGTGAAGGCTTTCCCAGTCATAGCTAGACTTTCCTTCACGTGGGGCAAAGATTCAATTCAATTCCCTTGGTAGGTATCTAAATAATGTGATGAAGGTAGAATGACATCTTTGTGCCCTGCCATCCCCCACTGGCTCTTCCCCTGGTAGCAAAGCCTATGGTAACTATAGTTATAGAGTAGATCCAAGAGCCACATGATATTGGTAAAAAGCACGCAGCGTTTCCAAGTAGGAAAAGGTCTTTGCCTGTCTCATTAGAAGGCTGCTTTTGCAGTCTGCCTCTCAGCCAAAGATTGAGCTCAGATCTGGGGAAGAGTCTGAACTAAAATAGATCCTTTCTGGTGCAGACAGTTAACGTTTTTTTCCCAAAATGGTTTGAAATTTTGGACAGAATATGATATAATAGTTATTTTTGTAATATTTAGTTTTTCTTTCTGTTAAATACAGTTTTCCCTTTATGTTGTTTTAATGGAATAAAAGAGTTATTAGGTTAGTATGTGTATTTAATCTCATCATCCGCACACAAGTGGTTTGTACTGTAAACATCTCATTGCTGCTAATAAAAGATGTAAGAACATTAAAGGTAATAAAAGTGTTGAATCCATCATGTCACCTCTAAATGGGGCTAACTTATCCTGTCTTATAAACACATCATGGTGGCACGAAACGAACCCATCAAATAGAGGATTGTGTGAAGGAAAGCACTAAACGTTCCCCGTCTGTTTGCACAGTAAGAATCATGAAATAGACTTCTGCTGGAAGCTGGTCGAAATGAATAAGAATGGATTTCACTGATCACCAAAGTGAGAACACAAGACAAGACCATCATTTCCATACTTCCTCCAGGCAGCTCCATGTAGCCATGAACTTACCTTTAAGCTGAGGAGGTAATGACAATGACACTTTACAAGATACCCTATTTAGTAGTTACAGAAAGAAATGTAAGGGATAAACACACTGAATCATCCCATTGTGTAGTAATTGCAGCGAAAACAAAAGGCGCCAGATGCGTAATTTGCATTAGTTTCATTAGGAAATCTGTGCGTGTGTGTCTATTTGACAAAATTTAATCCAGTCCACAAAGCACTTATAAGACGCTTTATTGCAGCTTCCCTTTTCTACAAGAAAATACTTGCTGGAAGGCTTCTGAAAATGAAACTGCGAGTACTAAATGTTTTATTCAATGTATATGTTCAGTGAGCCAATGGGATCCACTGTGCAGATTCTGCTATGTGCGGCATAAAAAACGTTAAGAAACATATTATAATCAATGGCATCATTCAGACATTTTGTGGAATGTGGATTATTAACCCCTTCATGCTGCAGACAATCTCCATTTTCCTTCCCTTCATCCCAGAGACATATCTTTTATTTTTCTTTCCACGGACATATGAGGCTTTTTTGTTTGATTGCGGGTCGAGTTGTACTTTTAAATGACGCCATTCATTTTACCAAATAGTGTACTCAAAGACAGGAACAAAAAAATCCAGTGTGGTGAAATTGTGAAAAACAAACAGTTCTGACATTGTTTTTTGGGAATTATTTTCACAATGTACATTTTGCAGTATAAATGACCATACTATATGATCCTCCTCATCAATACATTTACAAAGATGCCAAACATTTCCTGTTTTGTTATTATTTTAGTGGGGAAAATCAGAAGTTTGCCAAAAACAATTTTTGGGGTTGTGTCGCTATTTTCTGAGACTCGCGTCATTTATATTTTTTAGCCAATGCAGCTGTGTGATCACTTACTTTGTGAGGCAAGAACACATTTGTATTAGTACCATTCATTTTGGGATAGTTGTGGCTTTTCAATTGCTGTTTAACAGCATATTTTGTGGAATTGCGGAGACCCCCAAAAAAGGTAATTTTGGAGTTCTTGAATTTTTTCCATTTGTAGTGTTCACTGATCTGGTTAACTGTTTTTAGATTTTGATAGATCAGACATTTCTGAACTCGGCGATATCACATATGTGTATTTTTTCATTTCTTTAAATATATTTATTCTTAATGAAGGGAAAGGGGAGTCTATTGAACTTTTAGTTTTATTAATTTTTTTCATATTTTTTTAAAACTTTTTTTTACTTTTTACTGTTTTTGTTGGCCTCTTTATGGGACTTGAATATGCATTCATGTGATCGCTTGTGCTTTATACAGTGATGTCACAGCATTGCTGGATATAGCAGAAATCATGGGCTCATTTGAAGCCCGGCCACTCAGAGATCCACAGCGGCGTTTAACAGGTTAACAATCACGGACAGAGCACTGCTACACCTGCAATTGTTAAGGGCAGGTCCTGGCTGTAATACACAGCCATCACCTTACGGGTATAGGGTGACTCACTCCATACACCTGCTTCCTACATGCGCCGTACATGTATGGTGAATGTTGTGAAGGGGTTAAGTGTTAAATTATCCAAATATAAATGAAAAAAAAAACAATACCAAGAAAAATATGTTTTAACCCCTTAGTGACCGCCAATACGCCTTTTAACTGACCTGAGATATAAGAAAATTATATCCCCATACAGGTGACAATCCAGCAGCTGTCGGCTGTCCACTATAGCTGACAACTTGCTGCATCAGCCATGATCAGTGTTTGCACCGTCCAAATCTATTTAACCCCTTAGATGCTGCTGTCAATAGTGACTACATCATTATAAACGGTTAACAGACTGTGGGGGCTTCCTCTTTATCCCAATTGGTGGTCTCAGATCATGATTGCATGGTCCTGATGTTTGTCATGGAAATTCATGACCAAATAGTGGCCTTAGAGTCTGACAGCTGTAGTAATCTGTTCAGAAGTTAGTGACATTTAGGTGGTAAAAATACACATTTTCATTTTTCTCATGCCACTTTGCATTCATTCCTGAAAATCACCCGAAGGGTTAACAAACGACCTGACTGCAGTTTTCAATATGTCAGGGGGTGCTGTTTTTAAAATGGTATCACTTGTGGGGATTTCCCTATATATAGGACCCCTAAAGTCACTTCAAACATGGATAGGTCCCTAAAAAAATACATTTTGTAAATTTCCTTGAAAAAAATTTAAATTGTTGCTACATTTTTAATCCTCCTAAAATGCTAACAAAATAAAATAACATTTTGCAAATGGTGGTGTTGTAAAGCAGACATGTCGGAAATGTTAATTATTAATGTTTTGCTGTGGTATGACTATCGGGATTAAAGGGATAATCATTCAAAGTTTGAAAATTGCTAATTTTGTAACATTTTTTTCAAATTTCTGATATTTTTTATAAATAAACATAAAGCATATCAACCTAAATTTACCATTATCATAAAGTATAATGTGTCACGAAAAAACAATCTCAAAATCACTGGGCTTTGTTAAAGCATTCCAGAGTTATAACCACATAAAGTGACACTGGTCAGATTTCAAAAATTTGGCTCCGTCACTAAGGGGTTAATATTGTTTAAACAATGTTTCTTAGTGTCATATCCAGCTCTTAAATGTCTATTTTTGTAGATAAAGATGCCAGAGCATCTCTTTTTAGAACTCTGAGCTAGTGATACCACAGTCTTGACAGAGGACACAGCGTTGAATTTATAAAGATGCTAACTTGCTACCTCTTTCTTTGTAACACCCAGTTAACTATTTATTCATACAGTTTTAGGTGGATTAACAGAGGATCAACAAAAAATGCTCTTGAATTATTATTAGTGATGAGTGAGTGTACTCGTTGTTCGGGTTTTCCTGAGCACGCTGGGGTGACCTCCGAGTATTTATGACTGCTCGGAGATTTAGTTTTCATCGCGGCAGCTGAATGATTTACAGCTATTAGCCAGGCTGAGTACATGGGGGGTTGCCTGGTTGCTAGGAAATCTCCACATGTAATCAAGCAGGCTAGTAGCTGTAAATCATTCAGCTGCCGCGATGAAAACTAAATCTCCGAGCAGTCATAAATACTCGGAGGTCACCATAACGTGCTCTGGAAAACCCGAGCAATGAGTACACTCGCTCATCACTAATTATTATATAATGAGCTATGCAATAATTTTCTAAAATAGATGTCAAGCGAAGTGATGAATTTTGTTAATATCTATATTTTTTTAATAAAATGCGATTAATGTAATTATTAATTATGAGATATAATTTCCTGAATGAATAATTAACTCCTAAGTAGAAAAGTTCTTGATATTCCATCACTCGTATTGACTTGATTGCTGGTTTCTGAAGAATATTGGACTGATTCGTAAAATATTTTATACCAAAAAAACTGGTGTAACAGCTATGGAAAGTTGAACATTTTTGGTGACTTTTGTTTTTTCATTGCCAGTGTGACTGATATGTGCCAAAATGAGCTTAGACAGGGTGAAACAAGGACATAGCTATGACCACCCATCTGATTCAATCAAAATGCCTGCACTTTGTATATCAAAAGTTCTTCTCCAGTCCCTGAGTGAAGCTGCATGTTTAGTGCAGAACATGGAGGTGCCTGACACTAAGCGCAGGCCCCAAATTAAATAAGTTTTGTGCACCTCTTAATGAATTTGGCCCCTCCTTTACTGCATAATTACTGGTTTACTGCGAGTGTGTGCTACGTCAGTCTTGATGAATCAACCTCAATATTTTTATTTTTTATTGTCAAGCCTCCACATGGTTGACATGTTATTGTGGCTTTCTGAGAATTTCTAGGTAATTAACACTAACACCACAATAAAAAAAAACATAAGTATTTCCAAATATATTACCATTTTTAATTCTGTGTGCTATTTTGGACAGCAAAGTTTTACCCTCTGATTTATCTGCCAGAATACATAGGATTTATGGGTAGAAAGATATCATGATTTGTTGCAGGCTGAGTTTATGCATGCTTGTATAAGTGCTCATACACCTGAGCTAGCTGTTGACTGAACTGTTTAGCCAACAACTAATCTCACTGAGGATCTGTTTATACCAAGAAAGGTGACGGGCACAAGGGGGCATTCTTTGCATCTGGAGGAGAGAAGGTTTTTCCACCAACATAGAAGAGGATTCTTTACTGTTAGGGCAGTGAGAATCTGGAATTGCTTGCCTGAGGAGGTGGTGATGGCGAACTCAGTCGAGGGGTTCAAGAGAGGCCTGGATGTCTTCCTGGAGCAGAACAATATTGTATCATACAATTAGGTTCTGTAGAAGGACGTAGATCTGGGGATTTATTATGATGGAATATAGGCTGAACTGGATGGACAAATGTCTTTTTTCGGCCTTACTAACTATGTAACTACGGCATCTTTTTCTTCTTCCTAAAAAAATGCAACATTTATGGCTTGATCAAGCATAAATTTGTTTTTAGTAAAGGGGAATAAGTGGCTAACAGTAAGTTCTGGGGGTTACTTATCTATAGGATAAGAAAAGGATTGGTCATTTACAGTCCTGCTCATCGTTATTGGAACCCATGAAGTTAAAGTACATAATGTGGAATATCTCCTGAAAAAATGAATTAAGTGAAAGTTTTTTGTATAGAGCACTTGTGTTAAATAGAAAAGAGCAAATAATAAACATTAACTTAAAACAAAAACAATGAGAGGGAAAAAGAGAAAAACCTAAAGCTTGCTGTGACACTGGCACTCTTTCCATTAAATTAGTATGGAAGCACACTGTAACTCACCTGTAGTAATCACAGATGAGAATCACAGATGACAATTATTGTTGGTGCCCATGTGACATGAATTAGGCAATGAATGGTGACTTCAGTGTATTGAAAAGTCAAATGGTAGGCTCTGTTCCTTTGTCACAAAGGTGAAGACATAGGAGCTGTCTGAGGAAATCAGAACTGCTATTAACATAGTAACATAGTAACATAGTTAGTAAGGCCGAAAAAAGACATTTGTCCATCCAGTTCAGCCTATATTCCATCATAATAAATCCCCAGATCTACGTCCTTCTACAGAACCTAATTGTATGATACAATATTGTTCTGCTCCAGGAAGACATCCAGGCCTCTCTTGAACCCCTCAACTGAGTTCGCCATCACCACCTCCTCAGGCAAGCAATTCCAGATTCTCACTGCCCTAACAGTAAAGAATCCTCTTCTATGTTTAGGAAACACAATCTTTTCAAAGAGTATAAGGCTAGCTCCAAAAACCTTGGTATACAAGTTTCAACCGTGCACAATGTTATTAAGAAGTTTGCCAAGCATGGAATCATCAAGAACCTGCTTGGATGTGGGGCAGAGAAGAAAATTTACAAAAGATGTCTTCGAAGGTTGGTGCCAATGAACAAACTAAAGCTTTTTGGGCGAAGGCCAAAAATGAAAGCATTGCTGAAGAAAAGAAAGAAGAAGAAAAGGAACCATTAAACTTTTCCAAAGGGTGCCTTGACAAATCAGAATCTTTCTGGGAAAATGTTCTGTGGACAGATGAAACAAAAATAGAGCTTTTTGGCAATGCAAAGCAACAGTTTGTGTACAGAAGGCGCAATGAAGTTTATAAGGCACTTTTGAATGTTGGTTGTGCTTTCACACTCATGGTAGCATGAGACGGACTCTACAACCCACACAAGTGGCTTAGGTAGTGCAGCTCATCCTGGATGGCACATCAATGCGAGCTGTGGCAAGAAGGTTTGCTGTGTCTACTTTGGTGTGTACAACAGGAGACATGGAGGGGGCTGTAGGAGGGCAACAAACCAGCAGCAGGACCGCTACATCAGCCTTTGTGCAAGGAGGAACAGGGGGAGCACTGCCAGAGCCCTGCAAAATGACCTCCAGCAGGCCACAAATGTGCATGTGTCTGCACAAACGGTTAGAAACTGAATCCATGAGGATGTTCTGAGTGCCCGACATCCATAGATGGGGTTGCGCTCACAGCCCAACACCATGCAGGACGCTTGGCATTTGCCACAGAACACCAAGACTGGCAAATTCGCCACTGGTGCCCTGTGCTCTTCACAGATGAAAGCAGGTTCACACTGAGCACATGAGACAGACATGACAGAGTCTGGAGACACCGTGGAGAGCGATCTGCTGCCTGCAACATCCTTCAGCATGACTGGTTTGGCAGTGGGTCAGTAATAGTGTGTGGTGGCCTTTCTTTGGAGGGCCACACAGCCCTCCATGTGCTCTCCATAGTTAACCTGACTGCCATTAGGTACCGAGATGAGATCCTCAGACCCCTTGTGAGACCATATGCTGGTGTGGTTGGCCCTGGGTTCCTCCTAATGCAGGACAATGCCAGACCTCATGTGCCTGGAGTGTGTCAGCAGTTCCTTCAAGATGAAGGCATTGAAGCTATGGACTGGCCTGCCCATTCTCCAGACCTGAATCCGATTGAACACATCTGGGACATCATGACTCTTGTTGGGGGATTAGATATACTAAATTCAGTGGTGTCTGCCTCTGTGCACCTCACCAGAAATGCTTCTCCAGCCAATAAATTATGATGAATTTGGCAGGCCGGCATTGCCACACCCCATCCCACCCATGCTACACCTAATTTGGTACATCTGGCCCATACTGTCGTAAAAATGATAAAAGTTGCAAAATCTTTGTGGAGCGTCACCTTGAGTTAAAATTTTGTGACTTTTCAAAGTGTTTTGAGCCAGAAAACTGGAATAGAAACTTTGCTGAATCGGCCTTCAGTTATTCTAATGATGAAAGAGCACCTGTCTCAATGCATGTTTCAGCACAATCCTTTCATGCACATACGAGCTAACATGGAATCTTCTACAATTACGTTTATCATTATTCAATGCTTATTAAAGCATCAGGTCTCTGAGCATACTTATATACAAAATGGCCAAATTCAACTTTTTAATATCTGTTTGAATTCTTATTATAAATCCTTGTAAGCTTTTTTACATGTGTCATTGCTGTCATCCTATGGTGGCATTAGGTGAAAAATGTGTTAAAATGATCATTATTAACTTCAATTAGAGTACTAATAGCTATTGTATGCTGAACTGGAGAAAAACAAAATTTGAAATGCATTAGCAATACTATAAATTATTCAAGTAAGAATAACACAATAAAAATATTCATAATGCCAAAAGTGGAATCTGTATTAACATGTATTAGGATGCCACAAAATTAAAGAGAAGCTAATCACTTTTTTGCATTTTGCCAATGGGTGCATTAAAGCGATTTTCCTTTCTAGGCAGAGATATAGCCAACACAACCTGCTTGATGCCAAGACAGGCAAGATAATTCCTAGCGGCTGAGATTTACTCTATGGGGGGCCATTAAGAGACAATGACCTCCCTTTCAGTTTCACTGTCAAAGAAAATTGCTGTTTCTCCTGCAGTTCTGGAAATACTACACTGGCTCCTTCTAGATGAATAGAGTATTACTTGGGTCTGGAGAACTGTCCATAGATAGCAGCTTACTGTTAATGTCATAAGATGAGCAAAACGTAATTGGGAAAGGAGAATGAAATTCTGCAGTAAAATTATATTGGCTATAATTAATATACCCACAATAATGTCTTGTACTTAATTAAAGAAAATATTGGGTAATGGCTACTACTAAGTTTTTTTTTATCTTAAAGACATTTTTGCAATATATCACTTTTATACAGTGTTTAAATACATTCTAATAAAATAGACTTACTTTACAATGACCTGTTGAATGGTGACAAAGGCAAATTTCACATTTACTTGCATCACAGTATACAAAATTTCAGAATACGATCTAAAAGTTATGATTTGCTTGATAATCTGTCCAATAGCAAAAATAGCTAAAATAAGAGTATTGCATTTTCACATGTTTTTCTAAATGTATTTTTTAGATTATAACTCGATGCAACGTTTATACAATTGCACATTGCAGTAATAGACAAGGATTAATAAAATCTATTGCTTTACTAAAATATTCTCCAAAACTTTCATAGGTATTCATTTAAAAGAGAAACTAATTTATTTTAAAAACCATTCTAGTACAATTATTCCTGTGCCAAAGTTCCTCTTCAATTATATTTCTTGTTAGGTTGTTTGTTGTGTGTTTTAATTTTTTAAACAATGATCTAGTCTTCAAAGGGAAGCTATCATCAGAAAATAACCTACTCTTTATCAGGCTCCTGTGTTACATGTATTCTTAATTAAAAAAAAAAATTGAAATGTCTTTTTTTTACATCTCGGTCTTTATAAAAAAAAATTAGTTAGCTGGCAATTTTTACACTGGCCACCAGAGCCTTTTTAGATTGATACTTCGAGTTTTTTCAGAAAGAGTTGACATGAGTTTTCTTATCAGCAGAGCCAAAATTACAATGACAGGTATTACTTCTACAGTATACACAGGTGATAATCCAAAGGATTCACCATTCACAATATGCTATGTCACAGCTGACATTGCTCCTCCTCTCTTCACAATGACTTTTGTGTGGACTCATTAGACTCTTCAGTATTAAAAATAGGGTCGAGATCTGACCATTGTGACTTTGTACATGTGTTGATTAAACACAAAGGGAGTCTAAAATAGTCCTATTGACCAGTATGAAAATTGCAAGATTTACAGATTTATTTATATAAAGTTTGTGAGGCTTTAAAAGGTTAACTCCTTAACTATTCACAGCATTTTTTCTTCCACCTATTTACATGTACAAGGACTGTTTTGCCAATATGTGTGGTTTTGGCATCTTTATGCCAGTTCCCCCACATTCCTGAAAGGCTTGGGACAGAGGTACATGACAAATTCACTAAAATTTATGCCATAAAGTGGCATAATTTATAGCAATTCAAGGCTGGTAGGCTGCTGCTTCTTTAGTATAATAACTGTTGAAATGTTATAAGTCACTGTACAGTCCTGCAATGATGGTTTGACCAAATGTGACCTTGTGTTCAGTTTTTCAGTCTGTGCATAGCTATATTTTATTTGAATAACAAGCTATAATGAGCTCTACTTTTACAAAATAGAACACACAAAGAGGCTGAAAATGAAATTATATTAAATACTAAATATTAAAAATATTTTTCAACTCCACTAGTTTAATAAACATCTAGCTTATTGATCCACTTTTCTTAAGTTTCTGGTGGAGGAAATAACAAAAATGCTGACAAGTTAGCCATTGTTTTTGGACTTTTACATTCAAGTTGTTTACCTAGCGGTAGAAATAACCATACCATTTTCCGTGGGCTGGTATTAATTGGGCAATATCACATATATTTAGTTTCTAAAGTTTGACTGCTTTTTCACATTTACAGAACATAAAATCTAAAAAAAATATTTTTTATTTCCATTCCATATTTTTTTGTTTGTCAAATAAATAGCACATACACTCTATTATAGGGATGGCAATAGTGATGAGCAAACGTGCTCGCCGCTAGTCGGTATCGCTATGCTTGGTGTACTCGGCGAGCACTGAGTATTTCCGGGATTATTTGGTGGGAGCTCGGGTCTCCGCCCTGCCATTCTGGCGCTTTTTAGAGGGCCAATGACAGTGCAGAGATTGTCAGCCATGCACTGTAATGCCGCAGCCATCTTTGTTGTGGTATTACAGTGACCTGGCGCCGCATTCTGCTCCGTAGTTAGCGAGTGTAGGGAGAGCTGCTGCTGAGATAGGGTCAGAATCGTCCTTTTAATAGTGTGTGTAGGTCTGCAACTGTTCAGTCCACAACTCCTGAGAAACCAACATTGCTTTTTAGGGCTAATTCAGGGGTCCAGAGATTGCAGTGCTAGGTAGGCAGGTGAGGCTACGTGCACATATTCACATCAGTGCAAGGCCTGCAGGCACTGTATGTAAGTACATGGCTCTCACTGCACACCTCCAAAAGCTCCATTACTGTCTGCTGTTGCTGCTTATGTAATATATACCTAGCTGCAGTTTTCTGTGGCTTTTGTTTTTCTTCATCTTATACCTGCTCCTTTTATTCTAACCAATCCATAGCCCCCTTATTTCAAAATGTATTTGCTTGGTCACGCTGCCTACTACAGCCAGCTTATTGTAATCGAAGAACTTGCTAATCTAAAAAAATCAAGGCCACATTTTAGATCAGTTTGTTATCTGAGGCTGACAGCTGATGTATTTGTTGTGGAAAAATCGAAGCTTCACAGGCATAAGTTTCATAGTTCTGCCTGATATCCTTGGTGTACTCATTTTTAATTTTTTGCCAAATTTCACATACAAGAGGAAAAAAAAACTATACAGTCTGTTATCTATGGCTGCGGCCTGGTGTATCTGTTGTGGAAAAATCATAGTTTTGCAGGCATACATCTCATAGTTCTGTGTGCTAGCCTTGTTCTCCTTTTTTTTTCAAAAATTCACAAAAAAAAAAAATTATACAGTCTGTTATGTCAGGCCGAGGCATGGTGAATCTGTGGTGCAAAAGCATTAAGCTACTTACCAGTAGCGGCATTTTTCGGAGGCCCATGACAGCACCACGAGAGAGGGGATTGGCCCCTTAGGAACAGGAAACCCACAGATACAAAAGGGCGGCACCTCTCCCACGTATCAGTTGTATTACAGAGCCTGAGAGGACTACCTGTTGTAAATTCTGTTGTCGGGCTCCCTCCTGTGGTCATGAATGGTACTTCGGCTGGTTCTGTCCATGGACTTCCTCTGGTGGGTGTTTCTGAGTTTCACAGGTGACGAGGTTAATTCGTTAGCTGCTGCTCTATTTAACTCCACTTAGATCTTTGCTCCATGCCACCTGTCAATGTTCCAGTATTGGTCTGTTCACTCCTGGATCGTTCTTGTGACCTGTCTTCCCATCAGAAGCTAAGTTCCAGCTTGTATTTCTTTGGTTTGCTATGTTTCTGTCCAGCTTGCTATTTAATTTGTTGTCTTGCTTGCTGGAAGCTCTGGGACGCAGAGGGAGCGCCTCCGCACCGTGAGTCGGTGCGGAGGGTCTTTTTGCGCCCTCTGCGTGGTCTTTTTGTAGGTTTTTGTGCTGACCGCAAAGTAACCTTTCCTATCCTCGGTCTGTTCAGTAAGTCGGGCCTCACTTTGCTAAATCTATTTCATCTCTGTGTTTGTATTTTCATCTTTACTCACAGTCATTATATGTGGGGGGCTGCCTTTTCCTTTGGCGAATTTCTCTGAGGCAAGGTAGGCTTTATTTTTCTATCTTCAGGGCTAGCTAGTTTCTTAGGCTGTGCCGAGTTGCATAGGGAGCGTTAGGCGCAATCCACGGCTATTTCTAGTGTGTTTGATAGGTTTAGGGATTGCGGTCAGCAGAGTTCCCACGTCCCAGAGCTCGTCCTTATTATCTATCAGGTCATTCCGTGTGCTCTTAACCACCAGGTCCATTATTGTCCTGACCACCAGGTCATAACAGTACAGGTGGCCCAAAGTACTAATGCATCTCAATAGAGGGATAAGAGAAGTTCTGAGACCATTTTTTTTGCAGTGTGTTTTGTCTCTATTTTCCCCTTTACCTCTGGGTGGTTCAGGACACTGGTGTAAACATGGACATTCAAGGTTTGTCCTCTTGGATGGATAATTTCACTACAAGGATACAAAACATTCAAGATTTTGTGGTTCAGAATCCGATGTCAGAGCCTAGTATTCCAATTCCTGATTTGTTTTTTGGTGATAGATCTAAGTTCTTGAATTTCAAAAATAATTGTAAATTGTTTCTTGCCTTGAAACCTCGCTCCTCAGGTGACCCTGTTCAACAAGTAAAGATCATTATTTCTTTGTTACGTGGTGACCCTCAAGACTGGGCATTTTCCCTTGCGCTAGGAGATCCGGCATTGCGTGATGTTGATGCGTTTTTCCTGGCGCTTGGATTGCTTTATGACGAACCTAATTCAGTGGATCAGGCAGAGAAAATCTTGCTGGCTCTGTGTCAGGGTCAGGATGAAGCGGAGATATATTGTCAGAAGTTTAGGGTGGTTTCACACTTGCGTTTTTGTCTGCAGCGTTTTTTTTCAAAAAAACGCATGCGTTTTTTTTCCCTATATTTAACATTGAAAACGCATGCGTTTTTTTGTGTACGCGTTTGGTCGCGTTTTGTGACGCATGCGTTTTTTTACTGCATGCGTTCATTTTCTGAAATGCTACTTGTAGTATTTTTAGAAGCGTTTTTTGGACCAAAAAAAAACGCATGCGTTTTCATGCGTTTTTTTTGGGGTCAAAAAATACATTGGAGTCAATGGGGACGCATGCGTTTTTTGGTGCATGCGTTTTTTGCGTTAAAAAACGCATGCTTTTTTTATTAAAAAACCAGAAAACACACTGATATGCCACCCCCCAACATAAAGGTGATAAAGGTAACCTAACCCTACCCCTAACCCTACCCCTAACCCTAATTCCTTTATGGTTAGGGTTAGGGGTAGGGTTAGGGGTAGGGTTAGGGTTAGGATCCCTTAGGGTTAGTGGTAGGGTTAGGGTTAGGGGTAGGGTTAGGGTTAGGATCCATTAGGGTTAAGGTTAGGGGTAGGGTTAGGGGTAGGGTTAGGGGTAGGGTTAGGATCCCTTTAGGGCTGGGTTAGGGTTATGATCCCTACCCCTAACCCTACCCCTAACCCTAACCCTAACTATTTCTGTTTATAGTGGTTTTTTTACTTTATTTTGATGATTGGCAGCTGTCACACATTTCTCACCATGCGTTTAACCCCTTTACCCCCAAGGGTGGTTTGCACGTTAATGACCGGGCCAATTTTTACAATTCTGACCACTGTCCCTTTATGAGGTTATAACTCTGGAACGCTTCAATGGATCCTGGTGATTCTGACATTGTTTTCTCGTGACATATTGTACTTCATGACAATGGTAAAAATTCTTTGATAGTACCTGCGTTTATTTGTGAAAAAAACGGAAATTTGGCGAAAATTATGAAAATTTCGCAATTTTCCAACTTTGAATTTTTATGCAATTAAATCACAGAGATATGTCACACAAAATACTTAATAAGTAACATTTCCCACATGTCTACTTTATATCAGCACAATTTTGGAACCAAAAATTATTTTTTGTTAGGGAGTTATAAGGGTTAAAAGTTGACCAGCAATTTCTCATTTCTACAACACCATTTTATTTTAGGGACCACATCTCATTTGAAGTCATTTTGAGGGGTCTATATGATAGAAAATACCCAAGTGTGACACCATTCTAAAAACTACACCCCTCAAGTTGCTCAAAACCATATTCAAGAAGTTTATTAACCCTTCTGGTGCTTCACAGGAATTTTTTGAATGTTTAAATAAAAATGAACATTTAACTTTTTTTCACAAAAAAATTTAATTCAGCTCCAATTTGTTTTATTTTACCAAGGGTAACAGGAGAAAATGGACCCCAAACATTGTTGTACAATTTGTCCTGAGTACGCTGATAGCCCATATGTGGGGGTAAACCACTGTTTGGGCGGATGGGAGAGCTCAGAAGGGAAGGAGCGCCGTTTGACTTTTCAAAGCAAAATTGACAGGAATTGAGATAGAACGCCATGTTGCGTTTGAAGAGCCACTGATGTGCCTAAACATTGAAACCCCCCACAAATGACACCATTTTGGAAAGTAGACCCCCTAAGGAACTTATCTAGAGGTGTGGTGAGCACTTTGACCCACCAAGTGCTTCACAGAAGTTTATAATGCAGAGCCGTAAAAATAAAACAAAATTTTTTTCCCACAAAAATTATTTTTTTAGCCCCCAGTTTTGTATTTTCCTGAGGGTAACAGGAGAAATTGGACCCCAAAATTTGTTGCCCAATTTGTCCTGAGTGCGATGATGCACCATATGTGGGGGGAACCACTGTTTGGGCACATGGGAGGGCTCAGAAGGGAAGGAGTGCCATTTGAATGCAGACTTAGATGGAATGGTCTGCAGGTGTCACATTGCGTTTGCAGAGCCCCTAATGTACCTAAACAGTAGAAACCCCCCACAAGTGACACCATTTTGGAAAGTAGACCCCCTTAGGAACTTATCTAGATGTGTGCTGTGCGCTTTGACCCACCAAGGGCTTCACAGAAGTTTATAATGGAGAGCCGTAAAAATAAAACAAAAATTTTTTCCCACAAAAATTATTTTTTAGCCCCCAGTTTTGTATTTTCCCGAGGGTAGCAGGAGAAATTCGACCCCACAATTTGTTGTCCAATTTGTCCTGAGTGCGCTGATACCCCATATGTGGGGGGGAACCACTGTTTGGGCGCATGGGAGGGCTCGGAAGGGAAGGAGCTCCATTTGGAATGCAGACTTAGATGGAATGGTCTGCAGGTGTCACATTGCGTTTGCAGAGCCCCTAATGTACCTAAACAGTAGAAACCCCCCACAAGTGACCCCATATTGGAAACTAGACCCCTCAATGAACTTATCTAGATGTGTTGTGAGAACTTTGAACCCCCAAGTGTTTCACTACAGTTTATAACGCAGAGCCGTGAAAATAAAAAATCTTTTTGTTTTCCCACAAAAATTATTTTTTAGCCCCCAGTTTTGTATTTTCCCAAGGGTAACAGGAGAAATTGGACCCCAAAAGTTGTTGCCCAATTTGTCCTGAGTTCGCTGATACCCCATATGTTCGGGTAAACTCCTGTTTGGGCACACGGGAGAGCTCGGAATGGAAGGAGCACTGTTTTACTTTTTCAATGCAGAATTGGATGGAATTGAGATCGGTCGCCATGTCGCGTTTGGAGATCCCCCTGATGTGTCTAAACAGTGGAAACCCCCCAATTATAACTGAAACCCTAATCCAAACACATCCCTAACCCTAATCCCAACAGTAACCCTAACCACACCTCTAACCCAGACACACCCCTAACCCTAATCCCAACCCTATTCCCAACCGTAAATGTAATCTAAACCCTAACTGTAACTTTAGCCCCAGCCCAAACTGTAGCCCTAGCCCTAACCCTAGCCCTAACCCTAATCCTAACCCTAGCCCTAACCCTAGCCCTAACCCTAGCCCTAACCCTAGCCCTAACCCTAACCCTAGCCCTAACCCTAACCCTAGCCCTAACCCTAACCCTAACCCTAGCCTTAACCCTAGCCCTAACCCTAACCCTAACCCTAGCCCTAGCCCTAACCCTAACCCTAGCCCTAACCCTAGCCCTAACTCTAACCCTAGCCCTAATGGGAAAATGGAAATAAATACATTTTTTTAATTTTTCCCTAACTAAGGGGGTGATGAAGGGGGGTTTGATTTACTTTTATAGCGGGTTTTTTAGCGGATTTTTATGATTGGCAGCCGTCACACACTGAAAGACGCTTTTTATTGCAAAAAATATTTTTTGCGTTACCACATTTTGAGAGCTATAATTTTTCTATATTTTGGTCCACAGAGTCATGTGAGGTCTTGTTTTTTTGCGGGACGAGTTGACATTTTTATTGGTAACATTTTCGGGCACGTGACATTTTTTGATCGCTTTTTATTCCGATTTTTGTGAGGCAGAATGACCAAAAACCAGCTATTCATGAATTTCTTTTGGGGGAGGCGTTTATACCGTTCTGCGTTTGGTAAAATTGATAAAGCAGTTTTATTCTTCGGGTCAGTACGATTACAGCGACACCTCATTTATATCATTTTTTTATGTTTTGGCGCTTTTATACGATAAAAACTATTTTATAGAAAAAATAATTATTTTGGCATCGCTTTATTCTCAGGACTATAACTTTTTTATTCTTTTGCTGATGATGCTGTATGGCGGCTCGTTTTTTGCGGGACAAGATGACGTTTTCAGCGGTACCATGGTTATTTATATCTGTCTTTTTGATCGCTTGTTATTCCACTTTTTGTTCGGCGGTATGATAATAAAGCGTTGTTTTTTGCCTCGTTTTTTTTTTTTTTCTTACGGTGTTTACTGAAGGGGTTAACTAGTGGGCCAGTTTTATAGGTCGGGCCGTTACGGACGCGGCAATACTAAATATGTGTACTTTTATTGTTTTTTTTTTTTTTATTTAGATAAAGAAATGTATTTATGGGAATAATATATATATTTTTTTTCATTATTTTGGAATATTTTTTTTATTTTTTTTTTACACATTTGAAAAAATTTTTTTTTACTTTTTTACTTTGTCCCAGGTGGGGACATCACAGATCGGTGATCTCACAGTTTGCACAGCACTCTGTCAGATCACTGATCTGACATGCAGCGCTGCAGCCTTCACAGTGCCTGCTCTGAGCAGGCTCTGTGAAGCCACCTCCCTCCGGATCCACGGCCATCTTGGATCCGGGGCTCGAGCAGGGAGGGAGGGAGGTAAGACCCTCGCAGCAACGCGATCACATCGCGTTGCTGCGGGGGGCTCAGGGAAGCCCGCAGGGAGCCCCCTCCCTGCGCGGTGCTTCCCTGCACCACCGGCACATCGCGATCATCTTTGATCGCGGTGTGCCAGGGGTTAATGTGCCGGGGGCGGCCCGTGACCGCTCCTGGCACATAGTGCCGGATGTCAGCTGCGATAGGCAGCTGACACCCGGCCGCGATCGGCGGTGCTCCCCCCGTGAGCGCCGCCGATCGCGCTGGACGTACTATCCCGTCCATGGTCATAGGGGCCCACCCCACATGGACGGGATAGTACGTCCGATGTCAGAAAGGGGTTAAAAAACGCAAACGCATGTAAAAACGCATGTAAACGCGTCAAAACGCCGCGTTTTTTTCACCACATGCAAAAATGCATGCGTCAAAAAAACTCAGCGTTTACACGCGTTTACATGCGTTTTTTCACCATGCGTTTTTTCACGTTTTTTACCGCAAAAACGCACCCCAAAAAATGCCAATGTGAAACCAGCCTTAGAAAGTGGTCTGTGCTCACTCAGTGGAATGAATGTGCCCTGGCAGCAATCTTCAGAAAGGGTCTCTCTGAAGCCCTTAAGGATGTCTTGGTGGGGTTTCCCATGCCTGCTGGTCTGAATGAGTCTATGTCCTTGGCCATTCAGATCGATCGACGCTTGCGTGAGCGTAAAGCTGTGCACCATTTGGCGGTACTATCTGAGCATGGGCCTGAGCCTATGCAATGTGATAGGACTTTGACCAGAGCTGAACGACAAGAACACAGACGTCAGAATGGGCTATGTTTTTACTGTGGTGATTCCACTCATGCTATCTCCAATTGTCCTAAGCGCACTAAGCGGTTCGCTAGGTCTTCCACCATTGGTACGGTACAGTCTAAATTTCTATTGTCTGTTACTCTGATTTGCTCTTTGTCATCCTATTCTGTTATGGAATTTGTGGATTCAGGCGCTGCCCTGAATTTGATGGACTTGGAGTATGCTATGCACTGTGGTTTTTTCTTGGAGCCCTTGCAGTATCCTATTCCATTGAGAGGAATTGATGCTACGCCTTTGGCCAAGAATAAGCCTCAGTATTGGACCCAATTGACCATGTGCATGGCTCCTGCACATCAGGAGGATATCCGCTTTCTGGTGTTGCATAATCTGCATGATGTGGTCGTTTTGGGGTTGCCATGGCTACAGGTTCATAATCCAGTATTGGACTGGAAATCTATGTCTGTGTCCAGCTGGGGTTGCCAGGGGGTACATGGTGATGTTCCATTTTTGTCTATTTCGTCTTCCACTCCTTCTGAAGTTCCAAAGTTTTTGTCGGATTATCGGGATGTATTTGATGAGCCCAAAGCCAGTGCCCTACCTCCTCATAGGGATTGCGATTGTGCAATTAATTTGATTCCTGGTAGTAAGTTTCCTAAGGGCCGATTGTTCAATTTATCTGTGCCAGAACACGCCGCTATGCGGAGTTATTTAAAGGAATCCTTGGAGAAAGGCCATATTCGCCCGTCGTCATCACCGTTAGGAGCAGGGTTCTTTTTTGTGGCCAAGAAGGATGGTTCTTTGAGACCTTGTATTGATTACCGCCTTCTTAATAAAATTACAGTCAAATTTCAGTATCCTTTGCCGTTGCTGTCTGATTTGTTTGCTCGTATTAAAGGGGCTAGTTGGTTCACCAAGATAGATCTTCGAGGGGCGTATAATCTTATGCGTATTAAACAAGGCGATGAATGGAAAACAGCATTTAATACGCCCGAGGGCCATTTTGAGTACCTGGTTATGCCATTCGGGCTTTCCAATGCTCCATCAGTATTTCAGTCCTTTATGCATGACATCTTCCGAGAGTACCTGGATAAATTCCTGATTGTGTATTTGGATGATATTTTGGTCTTTTCGGATGATTGGGAGTCTCATGTGAAGCAGGTCAGAATGGTGTTCCAGGTCCTTCGTGCAAATTCCTTGTTTGTGAAGGGGTCAAAGTGTCTCTTTGGAGTTCAGAAGGTTTCATTTTTGGGGTTCATTTTTTCCCCTTCTACTATCGAGATGGACCCTGTTAAAGTCCAGGCCATTTACGATTGGACTCAGCCGACATCTGTGAAGAGCCTGCAAAAGTTCCTGGGCTTTGCTAATTTTTATCGGCGCTTCATCGCTAATTTTTCTACTGTTGCTAAACCGTTGACTGATTTGACCAAGAAGAGTGCTGATGTGGTCAATTGGTCTTCTGCGGCTGTAGAGGCTTTTCAGGAGTTGAAGCGTCGTTTTTCTTCTGCCCCTGTGTTGTGCCAGCCAGATGTTTCGCTTCCGTTTCAGGTTGAGGTTGATGCTTCTGAGATTGGAGCAGGGGCTGCTTTGTCGCAAAGAAGTTCTGATGGCTCGGTGATGAAGCCATGTGCTTTCTTTTCTAGAAAGTTTTCGCCTGCTGAGCGTAACTATAATGTTGGTAATCGTGAATTGTTGGCCATGAAGTGGGCATTCGAGGAGTGGCGTCATTGGCTGGAAGGAGCCAAGCATCGTGTGGTGGTCTTGACAGATCACAAGAATTTGACTTATCTTGAGTCTGCCAATTGGTTGAATCCGAGACAGGCTCGATGGTCATTATTTTTCTCCCGTTTTGATTTTGTGGTTTCGTAGCTTCCGGGCTCTAAGAATGTGAAGGCTGATGCCCTGTCAAGGAGTTTTGTGCCTGACTCTCCGGGTGTTCCTGAGCCGGCGGGTATTCTCAAAGAGGGGGTAATTTTGTCTGCCATCTCCCCTGATTTGCGGCGGGTGCTGCAAAAATTTCAGGCCGATAGACCTGACCGTTGCCCAGCGGAGAAACTGTTTGTCCCTGATAGATGGACTAGTAGAGTTATCTCTGAGATTCATTGTTCTGTGTTGGCTGGGCATCCTGGAATCTTTGGTACCAGAGATTTGGTGGCTAGATCCTTCTGGTGGCTGTCTTTGTCGCGGGATGTGCGTTATTTTGTGCAGTCCTGTGGGATTTGTGCTCGGGCTAAGCCCTGCTGTTCTCGTGCCAGTGGGTTGCTTTTGCCCTTGCCGGTCCCGAAGAGGCCCTGGACGCATATTTCTATGGATTTTATTTCGGATCTCCCCGTCTCTCAAAAGATGTCGGTCATTTGGGTGGTTTGTGATCGCTTTTCTAAGATGGTCCATTTGGTACCCTTGTCTAAATTGCCTTCCTCCTCTGATTTGGTGCCATTGTTTTTCCAGCATGTGGTTCGTTTACATGGCATTCCAGAGAATATCGTTTCTGACAGGGGTTCCCAGTTTGTTTCGAGGTTTTGGCGAGCCTTTTGTGGTAGGATGGGCATTGATTTGTCTTTTTCCTCGGCTTTCCATCCTGAGACAAATGGCCAGACCGAACGAACCAATCAGACCTTGGAAACATATCTGAGATGCTTTGTTTCTGCTGATCAGGATGACTGGGTGTCCTTTTTGCCTTTGGCTGAGTTCTCCCTTAATAATCGGGCCAGCTCGGCTACCTTGGTTTCACCGTTTTTCTGCAACTCTGGGTTCCATCCTCGTTTCTCTTCAGGGCAAGTTGAGTCTTCGGACTGTCCTGGTGTGGATACTGTGGTGGACAGGTTGCAGCAGATTTGGACTCATGTAGTGGACAATTTGACTTTGTCCCAGGAGAAGGCTCAACGTTTCGCTAATCGCAGACGCTGTGTGGGTCCCCGACTTCGGGTTGGGGACTTGGTTTGGTTATCTTCTCGTCATATTCCTATGAAGGTTTCCTCTCCTAAGTTTAAACCTCGTTTTATTGGTCCGTATAGGATTTCTGAGGTTCTTAATCCTGTGTCATTTCGTCTGACCCTTCCAGATTCTTTTTCCATACATAACGTATTCCATAGGTCATTGTTGTGGAGATACGTGGCACCTATGGTTCCATCTGTTGATCCTCCTGCCCCGGTTTTGGTGGAGGGGGAGTTGGAGTATATTGTGGAGAAGATTTTGGATTCTCGTGTTTCAAGGCGGAAACTCCAGTATCTGGTTAAGTGGAAGGGTTATGCTCAGGAAGATAATTCCTGGGTCTTTGCCTCTGATGTCCATGCTCCCGATCTTGTTCGTGCCTTTCATATGGCTCATCCTGGTCGTCCTGGGAGCTCTGGTGAGGGTTCGGTGACCCCTCCTCAAGGGGGGGATACTGTTGTGAATTCTGTGGCAGAGCTCCCTCCTGTGGTCACAAGTGGTACTTCGGCTGGTTCTCTCTGTGAGCTTCCGTTGGTGGAGGAAAGTGGTACTGCGGCTTCTGAGTTTCCTTCCTCAGGTGATGTGGTGAAGTCGTTAGGTGCTGCTCTATTTAACTCCACCTAGTGCTTTGATCCTGGCCTCCAGTCAATGTTCTAGTATTGGACCTGTTTCCTCCTGGATCGTTCCTGTGGCCTGCTGCTCTGCATAGCTAAGTTACTCTTTGCTATTTGTTTGCTGTTTTTTTCTGTCCAGCTTGTCAATTTGTTTTTTACTGCTTGCTGGAAGCTCTGGGACGCAGAGGGTGTACCTCCGTGCCGTTAGTTCGGTACGGAGGGTCTTTTTGCCCCCTTTGCGTGGTTTTTGTAGGGTTTTGTGTTGACCGCAAAGTTACCTTTCCTATCCTCGCTCTGTTCAGAAAGTTGGGCCTCACTTTGCTAAATCTATTTCATCTCTACGTTTGTCTTTTCATCTTAACTCACAGTCATTATATGTGGGGGCTGCCTTTTCCTTTGGGGTATTTCTCTGAGGCAAGGTAGGCTTATTTTCTATCTTCAGGCTAGCTAGTTTCTCAGGCCGTGCCGAGTTGCATAGGGAGCGTTAGGCGCAATCCACGGCTGCCTTTAGTGTGGTTGGAGAGGATTAGGGATTGCGGTCAACAGAGTTCCCACGTCTCAGAGCTCGTTCTTGTTTTTTGGGTTATTGCCAGGTCACTGTATTTGCGCTGACCTCTATGTCCATTGTAGTACTGAATTACCTTTCATAACAGACGACGATAGGACCCAAATAGATTAGGGAACTTCTTTTTGTCGTCCCCTGTTTTCTCTAGGAGTTCATTCAAGGTGGGACCAAATAAATAATCTCCTTTGCACGGAATGGCACAAAGCTTTCATCTCGTTTGTATATCACCTGGCCAGCATTTTAACCACAGGGCTCTCCTAGCCACATTCGAGAGTCCCGGTGCTCTAGCAGCCATTTTAACGGAGTCAATGGAAGCATCCGACAAGGAGGCAGCTGCCTCCTGAGTCACCGGTAAAGCAGTAAGAATAGAGACCCTGGAAGCTCCCTCTTTCAACTGGGTCTCTAACTGATCCAGCCAAACCATCATTGATCTGGCTGTACAGGTTGAAGCTACCGCACGTCTTAAGGAACCGGCTGCCGTTTCCCAGGTACCCTTTAGAAAAGTGTCCGCCTTCCTGTCAAGGGGGTCCTTAAGGGTTCACATATCCTCAAAGGGGAGAGAGGCCTGTTTTGCCACTTTGGCGATTGCCGCATCCAACTTAGGGGCTTTTTCCCAATTGATGACTGCCAGGTCCCTCATTAGAGGGAAGCAAACAGACAACTTATGGACACACGCTACTACAAAAAATTGGAGTCGGATCCTACACAGGACTATTACAAGGAACTAAACAAGTTGGTATCTTGTCTGCCCGATGAATTCATAAGAGCTGATGACCTAATACCAGAAAATCCAAGAACAGGGACATTCTACATGCTTCCACAAATCTGGAATCCAGGAAAACCAATTATTTCATGTGTGGGCACCCTTACTGAGCAGGTATCTGGATGGGTAGAGGGTATTCTTAAACCCCTGGTAAAGGATACACCCAGCTTCATTCAGGACACAACTGACCTATTGAATAAACTATCAGCAATAGGTCCTCTACCAGAAGGAACCATCCTGGCCTCCATGGATGTGGAATATTTGTACTCCAATATCCCACACCAGGATGGATTAAATGCCTGCAAATTCTTCCTGGAAAACACAGGGACTGATGCATATTCTGTGGTGAAACTTATAAAATTCATCCTCACCCACAATTACTTTGAATTTGACAAGAAGATCTATCTACAGGAGACTGGCATAGCAATGGGAAGTAAAATGGCCCCACAGTATGCAAATCTTTTCATGGCCAAGCTTGAAAGCGACTTTTTGTCCTCATGTCCCATCAGGCCTCTGGCCTACTACCGCTACATTGATGACATTTTAATCATCTGGACGGAGTCTGGGCCACAGCTAAAGACGTTCCATGAATAGTTTAATCAATTTCATCCAACCATCAACTTGACACTCAACTACTCCTGCAACGAAATTATGTTTTTGGACACCATCATTAAGCTGCAGAACAATAAATAGAGACATCCCTGTATCAGAAGCCAATCGACCATCCAACATACCTTAAATGGGACAGTTTCCATCCAAAACACATAAAAAACTCTATTGTCTACAGCCAAGCCATCAGATACAATCATATATGTTCCAACCCAATGGATAGGGATGAACACCTTGGTTGCCTCAGAAAGACCTTTTTGAATCAGGGCTACCATCCAAGAACAATTGAAAACCAGATTACAAGAGCCACCAGAAAATCAAGGAATCACCTGCTACATTACAAAGCTAAAGAAGAAAATAACCGGGTACCTCTAGTAGTAACCTACAATCCAAATCTGGAGGTGCTAAGGGGAGCTGCACGGAAATTACAACCTTTACTACAAAAAGATGCCCGCTTACAATCCATTTTTCCAGACCCCCCACTACTGTGTTTTAGGCAGCCCCCACATCTAAGCTCCCTGTCCTCTCCAACAGCTGCAGGCACCTTTCCTTGCAATCAGAAAAAATGTAAAACCTGTCCATTTATAATGACCACGGACAAGATAAAGATCCCCAATTCACATCAGGACTACAAGATACCAGGTACTTTCAGCTGCGACACTTCTAATGTGGTGTACCTAATTATTTGTACTAAATGTCCAACTGGGAGTCTGTATGTGGGGGAGACAGGGCAGAAACTGAGAACAAGGATGAACTCTCATCGCCATACAATAAGAGAAAAAAGAATGGATCTACCTGTGGCAATACATTTTTGTCTCCCAAATCATAACATTATGGACATGAAATTACTTGTGTTAAAAGGTAGCTTCAAATCTCAGAGAGACAGAAGAGTCTGGAAATATAAACTGATGACGACCTTTGACAGCCTTAGTGGAGGAATGAATGTGTCGCACGGATTTATGTCTTTTTACATCAACTAAGGAACTCGCCCCTCACACTATGAGGGGTCATCAAAGCAGAGACTCTAATAAAAACAATCCTTATCTAAGAACTGGCCCAATATTTATGGACTTAACTGTTTATCACTCATGGTAATTCTGCTTCATGTCACCTGTCTTATCCATGTTTTTTTTTCTCTGTGCTATGTTGGGCATAAATATGTGACCCTTCAGAATTTGTTTTAGCCTTTGCCTGATGAAGAGACCTGTGTAGCCTCGAAAGCTTGCAATTTGTTACCATCTTTTCAGTTAGCCATTAAAAGTTATCAACCACCGAGGACTCTCAATTCTAAATATTTTCCTCCATCTCTGAAATCAAAACATCAGTCAGAAGCTGGAAGCACAGCAGCACTGCCTCAGCCAAGCGACAACAGGCTGTGCTGAAGCTAATCTGCATAGGTGACAAACTGCAAAATGTAGAAGAGTTGTAAATAGCAGCACTGAAAGAGCAGTCAGATATTTGGATGACACCGCTGAACGTATAGCCAGGTATGGTCATGTGTGACAATGGCGAGAACCTGTATAGAACCAGAAACACATGGGCTACTTGCACATTGAACAAGTCTGTAGGAACCTGTTCACACCACCAAAAAACTTGAAGACACAAAAGAGCAGTGAGGTCAAAAATACTCTGTTGTAAAAAAATCACAGTAATAAGCAAGTGCTTGTCAAAAGATGGAAAAAAACAGGGTATGTGTTTCTAGTTCTATAATTCTTCTCTTGTTTCTACAAGACTGGGGAGTCCATCACTCCTCAGTGGGTCATTTGCATTTAAGCTGTTCCATCCTGCATGTCCACATGGATATCCCTTCTCTGAACCCTGCTTATACAGGTACTATACAGATGATCAGGTTTTAAATACATCAGATAGGGATTATGGATTATATACATTATATAGGACTGCTCTATAAGGGTATACCTTGACGATTGGTGGAGCAGCTTAGTATACTTTTTTTGCAAATGACAAGCACTTGCTTATTGCTGTGATTTTTTTTTACAACAGAGTATTTTTAACCTCACTGCTCTTTTGTGTCTTCAATGGCCAGAACCTGGTGGCGGCTCTGAGGCAAGGTGAGCTCACACACGTACCTTGCCTCACCCATGTGCTTAACCTCGTGGTTCAAAGCTTTCTGAAAAGCTACTCACAGCTGTGGGATCTGCTAGTGAAAGTACGCCGCCTGTCTGCCCATTTTAGAAAGTCAGCTACAGCTTTAGCCGCCCTTGCCGTGCTTAAGCAGGGTTTGCAGTTTCCAGCTCACCGGCTGGTGTGTGATATCCCCACACACTGGAACTCTACGCTGCAAATGTTGGAAAGAATTTGTGAGCAGAAGAGGGCAGTTGTTGACTACCAGCATCAACAAGGCCATCGGTATTCAGTTCAGGCTCCACACATAAGACCTTAGGAGTGGACATGGATGTCAGACATAAGTACCATTCTCCAAAGCTTTGAGGATTCCACCAAGATGGTGAGCGTCGATGATGCCATAATCATCATCCCGCTTCTCTGTGTTCTGAAACGCTCTCTGCTCACAATCAAAGGGGATGCATTGCACACAGAGCACGATGAGATGGAGCAAAGAACCATACAGGTTGATTACACACAGCACAGCCTCATCTCATCCCAACATGGATTGGGTGACAATGTGGAAGAGAAGGAGGAGAAAGAACAGGAACTAGTCTCAAGAGCTAAAGATGGTACTGCCTGCACAACTCTCATACCGTCTATTCAGCGTGGATGGCCTGAGGACAGGGAGGAAGAGGAGGTGGAGGAGGAGGAGAACATGATCAGTTGTCCTCTTGGTGAGGACATCGAAGTCTTGCCTGTTAGTAGTCTGGCATGCCTGGCTGAGTTTATGTTGCGCTGCCTTTCCCGTGACCCTCATGTTCTCACAATTTTGGGTGACAGTCATTACTGGTTGGTAACACTTCTAGACCCACACTACAAGGAGAACTTCTGTCTCTTATTCCCAAGGTGGACAGGTCTACTAAAATGGGGCAGTGCCAGAAGGCACTTGTTGCGGAATTTGTTAAAAAAATTCCCATCTGAAAACATTGGCGGCAGAGGTCACAGTTCTTGGACAACCAAGGAGTACAGGCAAGAGAGACACAACTCCAATCCAGCAGAGGCAGGGGAATACTGTCAAAGTTCTGGGAGAGTTTTATCAGACCCTCCCATCGCACAGGCCCTGAGGTGTGGGGTACTCTCACAAGTAGGGTAAAGTTTGGGAAGATGCTGAGGGAGTGCCTTGCTGACTGTACCAACGTCCGCTGTAATTTCTCTGTGCCTTATAATTATTGGGTATCCAAGCTGCACACGTGGCATGAACTGTCTCTCTACGCCTTGGAGGTCCTGGCCTGCCCTGCCGCTAGTGTTTTGTCAGAGTGGGTTTTAAGTGGAATTAGAACTGGTAATTGGAAAATGGAAAATGCAGACAGTGTGACTGTTATACAAGGGCTGGATTGCGACAGACTTCTCAACACCACCGAATGATAGCAGCGTAACATAAACTCAAATCCAGTCTCTTTTATTGGGAGGTCTATTCCCATACACCTCTTCACATCCACACATTGGCATGCACTTCCTGAGTTTGGATATTTGCTGTTGTCCTCCTCCGTCTCCTCATCCCCCATCACCATATCACCAAGGTGACCGTGGTCCGTGATGCAACACCCACATCATTTTTTAAGGGTGTTTATGATGCCTGCAGAAAACAATTTGTTAGACAGTGTGTAAATGTTTGTCAGCCCATACACTTAGCGCATGGGCATTACAAGTATAGGAGATCTGCTCCTTTATAATGTGAACATTTTTTATGAGGCCCTCCTGCACGTCACTTGAAAGGGGCATTGGAGTACCTCCAAATTTTTGGCAGCCCTTGCATTCACTACATAGGCAAACACTATGGGAGACCGACTACCTAATAATGGGAACATTCTTTCATAAGGCCCTCCTCTACCTAATAATGGGAACATTCTTTCATAAGGCCCTCCTCTACATCTCTTCAAAGGGGCATTGGAGTGTCTCCAAATTGGAAGCCGTTGCTTCACTGCATAGGCAAACAGTAAGGGAGACCCACTTACTAATAATGGGAACATTGTTTTCAGGAGGCCCTCTGACCTCTACATCTCTTCCAAGGGGCAATGGAGTTCCTCCAAATTTTTGGCAGCCGTTGCTTCACTGCATAGGCAAGCAGTATAGGAGACTCATGTCCTACTAATGGGAACATTGTTTTCAGGAGGCCCTCTGACCTCTACATCTCTTCCAAGGGGCAATGGAGTTCCTCCAAATTTTTTGCAGCCGTTGCTTCACTGCATAGGCAAGCAGTATAGGAGACTCATGTCCTACTAATGGGAACATTGTTTTCAGGAGGCCCCCTGACCTCTACGTCTCTTCCAAGGGGCATTGGAGTTCCTCCAAATTTTTGGCAGCTCTTGCATTCACTGCATAGGAAAACTATGTGAGAGACCCACTTCCTGATAATGGGAACATAGTTTTCAGGAGGCCCTCTGACCTCTACGTCTCTTCCAAGGGGAATTGAAGTTCCTCCACATTTTTGGCAGCCCTTGCATTCACTGCATAGGAAAACACTATGGGAGACCCACTTCCTAATATTGGGAACATTGTTTTCAGGAGGCCCTCCTGTACGTCTCTTCAAAGGGGTATTGGGGTGCATCCAAATTAGGGAAGCCCTGCCACTCACTGCATGTGCAATAACACTATAAAAGACCCACTATTTAATAATGGGAACAGCAAACATAGCCGGCTGATGGCTCTCTAAGACTAGGGAGGGCAGACAGCTGGCCCTTTGAGAAAAGTAAAGGCCACTTGATGGCCCTATAAAATAGGCTTTGTGACTTTCAGAGTCCCTCCTTCGTAAATGAAACAGGATGAGTCTGATGATGTGTCACATATCACATGGCCAGAAAAGGCTGTAAAATGTTAAAGTGACATTTCCCAGTGAATGTATTTGTCTTGGTTGAAAGCAATGTAAAATTCAAAAACGCATCAAAAACACTACATGTGAACAAAGCCCAAGGTGTGGAGGAGCATTTTTGTTTCTGCTTATTTATTTTGCCTTATATACAAGTCATTACCCTGGAAAGGATGTACCTTAGCATATTTCCCAGGAAAATCCATTTTGGTTTTGTTTTTGTATGTTTTATTTTGAGTCTGTAAAAGTGGCGCAAGACTCTGACAACATTGTTCACAGCTGTGACCAGGGAGTCAGAAATTCTTCCTGGGATCTTCCCCATGCTGTCCCCTTGTCATTTGTGAACTGTTCCTAGTCCCTCTGCAGACTGCTGGGTTTGCTGCCGCAAAAATGCATGCGTTTCCCATAGACTTACACTCGGGTCGAGCACCCCAGTATTTCAATTTGATCAAACTGAGCAACGAGCACCCAAGTATTTTAGTGCTCGCCCATCACTGCTCTCTATCAGATTCAAACATGTCTTGGCCAAAATCTGATCCCAGGTCTCTTCAACACGTTCCCATTTTTGGTGTATACTGTTCGACTCAATTTGTAATGTATGGGAACTGAGGGGGCCAATCCAGCACTTCTACTTCATTTACCTTGACACTTTCAGACCCATTTGCATCCATCAGAGCCTAGTTTATTGTTTTTCATGTTATCTGTTGTGAATTCCGTTCTGGAGCTCCCTCCTGTGGTTGCTAATGGTATTTTTGTGAGTTCTGCCCTTGGGCTCCCTCTGGTTTCGAGTGGAACTGCTGCTCCTTTAGGTAGCTGTAGCAGCTGGCTTCACTAATCGCCTTGCCTGGGTTTGTTATTTAAACCTGCTCTGGGCTTTAGTCCATGCCAGCTGTCAATGTTCTTGGTTGGATTTGGTTCTCTCCTTGGAATTTTCATATGGCCAGTCCTTGTCTGCAAAAGATAAGTTTTTGCAAGTTTTTGTTTGTCCATTTGTTTGGACTCTATTGCTTGCATATAATTCTCTTTTTGTCCAGCTTGTCACTATGTCTTATTCAGGCTAGCTGGAAGCTCTGGGAAAGCAGATTTGCCCCTCCACACCGTGAGTCGGTGTGGAGTTCATTTTTGTAAACTCTGCGTGGATTTTGTAGTTTTTTATACTGACCGCACAGTATCCTTTTCTCTCTGTCTATCTAGTTTAGTATTGGCCTCCTTTGCTGAATTCTGATTTCATTTCTATGTTCGTCATTTCCCTCTCCATTCACAGTCAATATTTGTGGGGGGCTATCTTTCCTTTTGGGGGTTTTCTCTGAGGCAAGATAGCTTTCTATTTCCTTCTTTAGGGGTAGTTATTTCTTAGGCTGTGAAGAGGTGTCTAGGGAGAGTCAGGAACATCCCACGGCTATTTCTAGTGTTGTTGTTAGGATTAGGGACTGCGGTCAGTTGAGATACCACCTTCTCAGAGCTCGCTCCATGTTGCGTTTTAGCCACCAGGTCATATCAGTGTGGCCTCTTAACCACCAGGTCATAACAGTTATCACTCCAAATCACCCTTCTTCAATCTCCTACTCTCCACTTTTTTGCACTTCTTTCCCAACTTGAGCCGACGTTGCTTATTTTGATATTGAAGTTGATGCTTCTTCCCCTTTTTTTGAGCCACTCTCTCAGACTTGTGTAACTTGCATCATGCGGTGCTTTCATGGATGTCTGTGATCTAACTATTACAGAGCACATGAGCCACCCCACCCCACTGCCATGTTTGTCACACCAGAACTGGTAGATCTTGTGATGAGCCGACTTGTTGAATCTGATGTTTTGCTTTGATGTCCACTTCTTGGCTTTTGAATGGATAGATTGACTTCATTTCTTATTCTATCAGCTGTCATGGCACTCACATGATGCAGTTTGGTAATTTTCTTGGCCAATAGACCTTTATCGATGAGCTGGATGATGCCGCTTCTCTTGGGAAATCTTCTGCATGGCTGCTTCTGGATTCAAACCAGTGGCCTTTTGCTTGAAAATCAACCTAATACACTAGTAACACACTGAGCTATTAGGGAATGTGAGAGCAGGTTGTAGTTTGTAGTGTACAGGAAGAAAAAGTTTTTCCACCACCAGGAGCAAAACACTAACAATGCAGTGACATGACATAAATCTGCATAAGTAATCATATGCAAAATAGTTACAAGTTAAAATGATGTATGAGATAGCTAAGATGATTGTCTATAAAATGACAGTAGTCTCATGTTAGAAGCAATTGAGGATGGTGAGATATGGTGAGCCTGAAAGTAAACATTTCAAAACATTGCTACCCTTTGTCATATACCAGGCTGGGGGAGCATATACGAGGAGTAGCTATTGAACCAGTTCTATGCCCGGGTTGCGAGCATTTTTATTGGTATTTTTGTGCTATGTTAAAGGGAACCTTTCATGAGAAATAACACTGTTAACCTTGCAGATATGCGGCAAATCTGCAGGTTAACAGCATTATAATGCTGCCCGATGCCTGCACGCAGCCGAAAGCAGCGAGGAAAAATTTAACTTTATTCTTCCTGCCAGCATTTGCTTTCAGTCATTGAGGAGGGAGCACAGTGTTATTTCTAGAATTCTAGTGACAGGTTCCCTTTAATTTTGTAGTACAATATTTCAATAAAATGTGCAATCCGGCGCCATTTTAGTAAAAACACTGAATATGTGAATTCGCAGGCACAGTGTCTTAAAAAAAAATTGGCACCGTATCAATGTACCAATAAAAATGTTTGCCACCCGGGCATAGAACGGGTTTAGTAGCTAGTAGTGTATGTAATAGTACTCATGCAGAACATAGTGCAACGAATGTTGTATATATAATAGTTTGCATGCAATAGTAGATATGAAGTATATTGTGCACCTAAGGCTACTTTCACACTAGCGTCGGTACGGGGCCGTCGCCATGCGTCGGCCCGACGTACCGACGCAAACTGCGAAAAAAAAGAACAATGTGGGCAGCGGATGCAGTTTTACAATGCATCCGCTGCCCCATTGCAAGGTTCGGGGAGAAGGGGGCAGAGTTCCGGCCACGCATGCGCGGTCGGAAATGGCAGACTTGACACACCAAAAAACGTTACATGGAACGTTTTTTTGAGCCGAAGGTCCGCCAAAACACGACGCATCCGTCACACGACGGATGCGACGTGTGGCGATACGCCGCAATGCGTCGCTAATGAAAGTTTATGGAGAAAAAACGCATCCTGCGGGCAACTTTGCAGGATGCGTTTTTACTCCAAAACGACGCATTGCGAGGTACGTCAAAAAACGCTAGTGTGAAAGTAGCCTAATAGTTGCATATAGTGTGTATAATGGCTATGTAGTATATAGTCTATGTAAAGGTGTAAACAGTATATGTATTTCTCTGTTTGTACAGGAGTGCATGAGGTTATAATTTATTGGAATCCTGTGCATGTATGGTCAGGCCTGGATTCATGGGCTGCCCTATCTGCCAAAGTCATTGTAAGCCACTCTTGTAGCTAGCCGGCTGACCCTGTGAATTTATCCATTGCAGATAGATTGCATGGTGTAATGTGCATGTGGACATCGTGTGCTGAGGCAGTAGCACCAAACCTATGGAGAGTGAGTGGTTGTGGGTTCAGAACAGTGCTGTTCCCCATACAATGAAGTGTTAGGGCTCTGTGTTTTTGTAGAGTGCTGTCATATGTAGCCATATTTTATATGTTAATTTTTTGACATTTTTTTGAATATTAAAATTCTTACATTTTTTGTATAATGTGACTCAGGTTCTCCTTTTCTAAAATAACCTGTAAAGAGTCTGCAATTATATGGGTACAGTGTTATTTTGACACCATTATCTTTTCTTTGCCCTGTATTTGGGATCTGCATGTGATTTTACATAAATTTGTATGATTTTTAATTTGTGGCTTTTACAGGTGTAAGAACACGTTTAACACAATAGATTATGGAAATATTAAAGTAAAAGAATTTTCAACAACGGAGGAATTTTTTATTTTTTAGTTTTCAGATCATTATGTAGGTTATCAGGCACCTTGTAGTACCAGCAAGGGTGGTCACCTAGGCAAGGAGTGCGATTAGTCAGCAGGCTCTATTCTGACTCATGGATATGTAGAACATAGTGGTGTCTGGATAGACCTTTCTTTTTAGGCGCTTCCGTATTCACCTGTACTCACGTTCATACCGATTAATCAGACAGCTTAACTCAGCCACAATCTCATGTAAGAAGACTCCAGGAAAAGAGGGTTGCTTTAACTAAAATTCTTGTATTATGATGAAAGTAGCAGGTAAAAAGGAATATTCGACAGAGGACATGTAGTAGGCATACAGATGGAGGAATGATGACAAAATGGAGAATAAGGGCGAGAAAAAACATACATCACAGGACTACAGTGAGAGAGTTGGGCCAAAATACAGGGAAAGGCAAACTTCTGCCTAGAAAGAAGGATCGAACACAAGCAATGCAAACATTGAATGATTTCCTAAGTCGTGAGACATGACAGGCTCTACGCTTTACTGCCTGAATGTGCTGCTTTGAATCTGTCCAGATGGCTGGAGTCCCCCTGTACTTCTCCCAGGCTTCAGAGGCAAACATGATTCTGCTGGCAGCCTGGGAGACTACAATGTTCAGAACAGAAGTGCAACCATGCTGCCTTGTGACAACCCCTTTAAGAATCTGAAAGCATTGCCAAATAAGATCAAATAGCAATGCCATTTCCTACAGGGAGACCATATTTATTGTTTGGGTAGTTTCTGAACTGTCTGTTAAGTGTGTCTATTTAATTTCTCAATGAGAAACCCTTTGTAAATGTTAGTTTTTGCACTAAACAACAACTTCAACCAAAAATATAGTGCTGATGAGTGTTGAAACAGCAGTACATTTTTAGGGAACACAGTTCATATGTGTCAACCAGAGTAACACAATAAATAGGCTATAGACTTCTTATAACCCATTAATTAATTTTGGTAAGATTTTCAATTACTAACATTTTGGGCAACAATAAAAAAACATGTTTTTTTTTTTCAACTATGCCTAACTTTTAATTTAGTCCTTGATAAAAGATTATTGGTGCTGTGAGGTCATATGTTTAGCAGGTTTTCATTGCATCTGAAATATTAAATGTTGTAATGGTTATCTCTTCAGTTACTTGTATCGAATAAAATACTTGTACATAATAGGAGTCTCATTAATCATGCAAGCCAGGACAATAGGATAGGACAGCTTCACAAATCAATGGGATTAAGCTAATTGATATTATGCTCAGAAACAGACTTTGCCAAGGTGACATAATGCAAGTTTTATTCTTTCAGCTACGACATGTGATTAAGGATTGACTTGCTTGCATTGCAGGCAAATTAGGCTTCATTTTATGAAGACATGATTATTAAACAACCGGACATGCATTAAACAATTTGTCTTCCTGCTTTTTAAAGTAAGTTGTTGCTAGAGCAGAGCAGACAGAATGCCTTGTCTGTCGAGAACATACCAAGAATGGACAATACTAGGCAGCACTTGTTGCTGATCACTATGTACATGTATTAAAAGGCAACTTGTATACCTCCAAAAATGCTACTTACCTGCAGATCTATTGGTTACCTGCATGTAAACAGTGTTTATATCATGTTTAGTTGGCTTAATGGTGATGAGCTACAGGGAGGAAACAATGATATGTTTTCCTTGAAGCTGCTGGGTTCCATTTATCAGACACTTCTCCAGTAAGACTGATAAACATGATATAAATGCTGTTTATCTGCACATAACTACTATATTTGCAGGCAAATCGTTCTTGGACCGGTTCCTTTTAAGAAACAATTTACACTTTACTCCATTCAGCAGCCATTTAATAGAATGCACTTTCAAGCGCACAGAACAATCATTGACATAACCATTTTGTGCACATAGAACATAGTGTTCTTTGCTGCACATGTACTGTTTATATAATATGATATACTACTGAGAACAATTATTTTTAAGCTTGATTCAAATCATTTCACCCTCAGACATTCTTTTTGTCATTTGTTGTAGTTTTGCTGGCCTATAATTGGGAAATGCTAATTATATAGAGATAAACAGCACTCATAAAAGTTGTGTAGTGGTGCCCAAAAAAGGGTAAAATCCATAAAATTGGGAAATGGCACCTTTTCCTAGTAATGTGCATCACATAAAGCAACAGTGTCCTCTCATCTCTAGTAATAATCAGTTCTGATGAAGTTCGAAGTGTTAGGACCGAAATATCAATTATGAAGATTACCGAATAAATAAACCCTTTTGTTCTCTCCAATCCTCTTGAGTGCCAAGGATTATTTTGCATATTTTATGTGTTGGCACCCTACTTGGGCACCACTACACAACTTTTAGGTGTGACATATATCTCTATATATTTTGGACACCCTATTTTGGACTGTATCCCACAAAAAAGGTTCTTACAACACTATGGATGAAGCTGAAATAGTCTCTAAAATCACAGCTTCCAGTGACTTTCTACAAGTTCCTACAAAGGAATTAAGGTCTATACATCTGGAAAGAAAATCCAGAAGATCAGTGAAAAGCGCCATGGAATAAATGGTGCTATAATAATAAATAGTAATAATAATAAGCTAGAACCTCATTCAGCCACAATTGTGAAGTGTTTACGAGTCCAAAGCATCGCTATAGGTTTAAGGGTATGTGTTAGGAGTCGAGTTTCCTCTGCTGCACTGGGGGAATCTCGATCCGTCTCCGCTGCGGTCTCCCATTCTTCTCCAGCCGCGGTGGAGTCTGCTCAGCAGGGACGTCGATCCCAGCGTCTCGCTCAGTCTGACTCTGTGCGAAGAGTTACTGCTGCTTTTCCTGCTCCTGCCATTGCAGCCAGTGCTGGGCAGCGGCGAGTGGACGTTTCTGGATCTAAGTCCTGCTTTTCTCTGTCTGAGCATGCCCAGGGCAGGATCTCCTGTTGGAGATCGAGGGTCACATGCTCAGGTATTGCAGCACATCCCATTGGTCCTTTTGGCAGGTCCTGAAAGGGCAAAACTTCTGGAGCTGCTTCCTGTGCTGCTACTATATAAACTGCGCATGACCGCACGGCCATGCGCTAGTATTGTCTTGTCAATATGTGTGTGTGTTGTGAGTGAAAGTCGCTCTTTAAATAACCCTCCCTATTGAATGTCTGTACGCAGAAGGTGTATGTTTGCTATCTAGCGCCCGACTTATCCAACAGCACGAAACACACATTACAGCTACCAGTTGCTGTGTCCTCCAGTACGGCGCCGTGCGCTTGCTCTGCGCTTTCCTGACCCAAGCCTGGGTGGTTAGTGGCGTCCGTCAGTGCGGCACCGCACGCACTCTTGTGCCTTTATATTATTATTTATGTTCCTCTGACACACCCAGTTGCGGTGTTGTGCCAGCAAGTGTCTAATCGGACTTCAATCCTGTGTAGGGGTTGAGTCCGCTGACTTCTTGCTGGCGCTTTATGTGCAGTACTGCGGTCCTGTGACGCAACAGGATCGCTTCCTTCACGCAGGGTGAAGTTAACCCATGTGTGTATACTTAGTACCGCCATATAGTCCGTCTTACTAGCAGCAGGGTCTTTTACCTGCACGGTGGACCTCGGACTACGAGTTTCTTATTATCTATACTTGGTGCGTTCCGCCGGTCCTTAACAGTATGTGCACACGTTGCGTATTCTCTGTGGATCCGCAGCATTTTTTGCGTACAGAAATGCTGCAGATCCGCAATTGATTTACAGTACAATGTAAATCAATGAGAAAAAAAAAAGCTGTGCACACTATGCGGAAAATCCGCTGAGGAAACGCTGCGGATTAAAAAATGTAGCATGTCACTTCTTTTTTGTGCAGCGTTATCTGCAGCGTTTTTGTACCCATTCCATTATAGAAAACCGCAGGGGTAAAAAACGCAGCAAATCCACAGGAAAACCGCAGTAAAAACGCACAAAAAATTCTGCGGAACCGCACAAAAAACGCAACACATCTGCAGGTGCATTTTCTGCCAGGAGAGGCAGAATCCGCACCAGAAATTCCTAAGCCTAATCCGCAACGTGTACACATAGCCTAAGAGTTCCACTTCATCCCAACTTCTTCAAGGAATATAAGGAGTGCTGCGCTAAATTGGAACACATTCTCAACAAATGTTTCTTCCACTTATTGACCCTCACCTTATCTTTTCCGCAAAAAACTTGGAGGATATCAACTCTCAAATCAACACAATAGTGTCCCAACTCACAAGCCCCACAACACCAGAGGACTACCAAAATCTAAAGGACAGGACCAAGGAGAACAATCCTATTGCCAAATAATGGAGAGGAAAAAAATGAGCCAAGTTAATCTGGGATGCAGAGGACTATCTCTAAAACCAGTTGCACCAGTGGAGAGATTTCCAGAGACCGTTCAGATGTTGTATTTCCCTAGAATCCTTCAGTTCAGACAGCAGCACATATGGTTGAAAACAGGTGAAAACAGGCATCTTCTTCTTCTTCTGTTTTAGGGTGTCCTCATGTTTGCCCAAAAGGAGATGAGGCATTGGGGCCAATGCAACAGTGGACACGAGAACCCAAGTAACCACTTGGCCAAAGGTATGCAACCCTCACTAATTGTCAATTTTTCATCCAAAAATTTGGCCACAGATCAACTTTCTCTATTGCAGAATACATAATACAAGTACAATCTGTATAGTTTGGAAATGGATCTTCAGAGGTTCTATCACAATTTACTGCTGAGTGTCCATTTTTCCAAACCAGAAAATGTAACTAAAACACGAGCTGACCATGACACTACACTGATTGACTTCAATCAACTTGGTCTACGCCCCCAAGCACTTGCATGCCTCCTAAAAATACCCCCCTGATTTAAACCTTTATTTTCGTTATAGACTAGGAAATCCACAATGTCTCAATCTAGGCTTGCTGCATCACACGACCAACCTATCCACAAGAACCTCATAATCAAACCAGCAGATAAAGGTGGGGTGATTGTAGTAATGGACCAAATGTACTATGTAGCAGAAATCCTTCAAAAACTAGGTAAGACAAAGGTCTATAGGACACTTAAGCACAATCCTGTCTTCCATTGTCAAAAACATAAAAGTGGTGTTGAACCATCATTTACAAAAGGTTAAAATCAATTTAAAAAAAAGTGTCAGAATATCTAACCAAACTGGACCCGATCATATCTGTATTCTATGTCCTTCCAAAAATTCATTAAAGACTAAATACATTTTGTTCATTGCAATCCTCTTGAGTGCCAAGTATTATTTTGCATAAGTAGAAAATGATTGATCCTGATCATAGTGTATAAATAGGCTTTAAGTAAGATAAAGGTAAATGAGACGGTTATATTAATTTTATTAGGCTGTTTCTGATAATGTCCAATACGGTTTCTTCAAATGTTCTCTTTACATTCCTTTACAAGTCAGTGTGTCCAGTTTGGGTGTTGATAACTTCAGCTGCTCAAGTAATAGATGAGAAAAGCATATGTTTCATGATAATAACTATTCAAAATTACTATATGCTTAACTATGAAATTATAAAAATACTCTCCCATAGTGTTAGGTCTCGAGTTCCCGCTTCTGCACAGGGGGAATCTCGGGCCATCTCCGCTGCGGTCTCCCATTCTTATCCAGCCGCAGTGGAGTCTGCTCAGCAGGGACGTCGGTCCCAGCATCTTGCTCAGTCTCACTCTGTACAGAGAGTTACTGCTGCTTCTTCAGCTTCTGCCATTAAAGCCAGTGCTGGTCAGCAGCGAGCGGACTTCTCTGGGACTAAGTCCTTGTCTGCACACACTGAGCATGCCCAGGGCAAGATCTCCCGTTGGAGATCGAGGGTCATGTGCTCAGGCTCTGCAGCACATTCCATTGGTCCTCTTGCCAGGTCTTGGAAGGGCAAAGTTTCTGTGGCCACTTCCTGTGCTGCAACTATATAAACTGCGCATGACCGCACGGCCATGCGCTAGTGTACATTTGCTTACGTGTGTTTGTTGTGAGTGCAAGTCGTCCTTGGATACCCCTTCCCTATTGAATGTCTGTTCGCGGAAGGTGTATGGTTGCTATCTAGCGCCCGACTTATCCTACAGCACTAATCACACATTACAGCGTCCAGTTGCTGTGACCGCCAGTACGGCGCCGTGCACTTCCTCTGTGCTTTCCTTACCCAAGCCTGGGTGGTTAGTGGCGTTCGTCAGTGCGGCACCGCATGCACTCTTGTGCCCTAATATTGTTATTCTGCTTCCTTACACACCCAGTTGCGGTGTTGTGCCAGCAAGGGTCTAATCGGACTTCAATCCTAGTTGGGGTTGAGTTCAATGACTACTTGCTCGCCTTCTATGTGCGGTACCGCGATCCTGTGACGCAACAGGATCGCTTTCTTCACGCTGGGTGAAGTTTAACCCACGTGTGTATACTTATGAGTACCGCCATATAGTCCGTCATTACTTAGCAGCAGGTTCCATCTCTGCACGGTGGACCCCGGGCTGCGAACGCACCATACACTATCTGTCTTATTATTTGGTGCGTTCCGCTAGCCCTAACACATAGAAGCCAAAGTGTAGTCCTATTTAGTAATTATTGGGCTTTTGATCACTGTGATAGGGTGTATAACAATGATCAAAAGTCAGGAACCAATAGGAAAAAATTCCTGCCATTGCCAGTTGATGGCTGGCAGATCTCAGTGGGCACACTGTACATGTACAAAACCATTTTGCTTCATGAAGGAGGGCCGGCAATGGCATATCCGGTACTAAGGTGCAATGGGGGGGCTTAGGTGACACCATTCATCTCTCCACTGACATGTTATATCATGTCAGAGAAATTATTTTTACACCAGATCTCACTTTATTAAAAAAAAAAAAAAAAAAACTGGCCCTGATTGTGTTCTCCAGGTTCTCAGCAAGTAACTGAGACCCAGGAGATCTTATGACTTTGGGGAGCACTATTACCTTATTCCCAATCGGCATTAAAAACAGAGATGAAGGAGTTAGGCCCCCTGATCGGCCGCTGTTTTTATGTGTATCGGCGGTCATTAAGGGGTTAATGAACATTTTGTTAAATCGGCAACTATCATTTATCTTGCTAAATCCCTGAGAAGTCATAATAGAAGAACAATAACAATCAGATGAAAATACAAGAACAAATTCAAATTTGTACATTTTTTTCGACAATTAACAAAAAGTAGAAAAAATAAGTAGAAATAACGTTTAACCATTAAGTGTCGATGACTAAAAAAGTTTGAATTGATATTGACTTGAATTATGTAACAAGTGTGATTGCCAGTAGTCTACTATAGTTTTGTTTACTTTCTGCCTCTAAACATCCACTGATAAAGGCTCTATTTGTCAATGACACAGCAGGAGTAAATGAAAATGTTTATTCGGACCCCTCAAGCAGAAAGAACTCCCTTAATCCACTTGCTGATGAGATAACTCAGTAGGATTACAATAATCAACTTGCAGTATGTCCTCTATTAGAGTATTAAAGCACAAGTGTTACCATAGAAAATCTACCATCATTTGCATAAGATGGCTCTAAACCTTTTTTTATTTGTCAAGCCACATACAGATGCTACAACATGCGGCAGGCTTTTTATACAATGCTGTACTCATTTGTCTGCCGTTCTCATGGGACACTGGCAAGTCTTAGTTTTTAGAATTACAAATAGTAACTGGAACAAGGGTTACAGGCATGTGAGATATACATGGTTCATGAATTTATTGCAGGTGAATTAGATGCACAGGATATAAAACCCCTGGCAAAAAATCTGAAATCACCGGCCTTGGAGGATGTTCATTCAGTTCTTTAATTTTGTAGAAAAAAAGCAGATCACAGACTAAAAACTAAAGTCATTTGAAATGGCAACTTTCTGGCTTTAAGAAACACTAAAATAAATCAATAACAAAAAATGTGGTAATCAGTAATGGTTACTTTATTTAACCAAGCATAGAGGAAAAATTCTGGAATCACTCAGTTCTGAGGAAAAAATTCTGGAATCACCCTGTAAATTTTCATACCCAAAAATAACATCTGCATCAAATTAGATCTGCTCGTTAGTCTGCATCTAAAAAGGAGTGATCACACCTTGGAGAGCTGTTGCACCAAGTGGACTGACATGAATCATGGCTCCAACACAAGAGATGTCAATTGAAACAAAGGAGAGGATTATCAAACTCTTACAAGAGGGCAAATGATCACGAAATGTTGCAAATGATGTTGGTTGTTCACAGTCAGCTGTGTCTAAAATCTGGACCAAATGCAAACAACATGGGAAGCTTGTTAAAGACAAACATACTGGTAGACCAAGGAAGACATCGAAGCGTCAAGACCAGAAACTTAAAGCAATATGTCTCCAAAACAGGAAATGCAAAACAAAACAAATGAGTAACAAATGGAAGGAAACTGGAGTCATTGTCTGTGACCGAACTGTAAGAAACCACCTAAAGGAAATTGGATTTACATACAGAAAATCTAAACGAAAACCATCATTAACACCTAAACAGAAAAAAACAAGGTTACAATGGGCTAAGGAAAAGCAATCGTGGACTGTGGATGGCTGGATGAAAGTCATATTCAGTGATGAATCACGAATCTGCATTGGGCAAGGTGATGATTCTGGAACTTTTGTTTGGTGCCATTCCAATTAGATTTATAAAGATGACTGCCTGAAGAGAACATGCAAATTTCCACAGTCATTGATGACATGGGGCTGCATGTCAGGCACTTGGGAAATGGCTGTCATTACATTTTCAATAAATGCACAAGTTTCCGTTGATATTTTGGACACTTTTCTTATCCCATCAATTGAAAGGATGTTTGTGGATGATGAAATCATTTTTCAAGATGATAATGCATCCTGCCATAGAGCAAAAACTGTGCAAACATTCCTTGAAAGAAGACACATAAGGTCAATATCATGGCCTGCAAAATAGTCCGGATCTCAATCCAATTGAAAATCTTTGGTGGAAGTTGAAGAAAATGGTCCATGACAAGGCTACAACCTGCAAAGCTGATCTGGCAACATCAATCGGAGAAAGTTGGAGCCAGATTGATGAAGAGTACTGTTTGACACTAACTAAGGTCATGCCTCTGAGGCTGCAAGCTGTTATAAAAGTCAGAGGTGGTGCAAAAAAATACTAGTGATGTTTTGGAGTGTTTTTTTTTTGTTTGTTTTCATGACTCCATAAATTTTTCACTACATTTAGTTACAAAAAGTAACCATTACTGACTACTTATAAGAACCCGAGAAGTGTACCCCCTGGGTCGTGGATTCAGAGCCCCCGAGGGCAAGCTGACCAGATAGTGCCACCCCCTATACAGGGATTGCTTGGGACAGGCCCAAGGAGGATGGAGCCGCAACTGCTGGAGACAAAAGGGTGACTGAGGGCTGGGTCAAAGATGGTACTGAGGACAGGAGTCAGACGGGACCACAGAGCAGACCAGAACAGAGAAGGCACCGGACGGACAGGGACGGCAAGACGCAGCATTGACCAGCATGGTGGAGACACACGATAGACGGAGAACAACAGGAACACAGGACTGGAAGGGATGGCAGGAACACAGGACTGGCAGGTACACAGGACTGGTGGAGATGGCAGGAACACAGGACTGGCAGGGATGGCAGGAACACAGGACTAGCAGGTATGGCAGGAACACAGGACTGGTGGAGACGGCAGGAACACAGGACTGGCAGGGATGGCAGGAACACAGGACTGGCAGGTACTGCAGGAACTCAGGACTGGCAGGTACGGCAGGAACACAGGACTGGCGGAGACGGCAGGAACACAGGACTGGTGGATACGGCAGGAACACAGGACTGGTGGATACGGCAGGAACACAGGACTGGCGGAGACAGCAGGAACACAGGACTGGCAGGGATGACAGGAACACAGGACTGGCAGGGATGGCAGAAAAATGACAATAAGTAACAAGCCAAATCTGAGTCTAAGCGTGGGGAGCAAAGACTGGAGCCAAAGAACCTAAGGAGACGCCAGCAAGAAGCCAGCAAAAGCAATAGACGCAAAGGCGTCTTACCTGGAGAGATGCAGGGAAGAAGTACCCGACGGGTTCCACCATATTGGGGGTGGAGCCACTGGGTCACGACCTCCCAGAAGCCCCAGCGGTGAGAGGAGCGCATCTGCGCATGCACGGACAGCTGAAGGGACGAGCACCAGAGAATCCAGACACAGAGGAGTGAGGAGGAGCGGCGGAGCGTGCCGTCCGGAAAGGTAAGTATGAGGCGGCGTATTAGGCGGCGTAACACTACCACATTGTTTGTTCTTGATTTCTTTTAGTGTTTCTTAAAGCCAGAAAGTTGCCATTTGAAATTACTTTAGTTTTGTGCCATGTCTGTGATCTGCTTTTTTTCTATGAAATTAAACAACTGAATGAACATCCTCCAAGGCCGGTGATTTCAGATTTTTTGCCAGGGGTTGTATCACTGAATTTGTTACATGTGACAATGAAGCCACACATCATGAATCCACTTTAAAATGTGTCATTCGGTTTCTTCTGTAGAGGATGTAAAGGTGCAATAAAGAACAATAATCAAAACTTGTGACACTAGTGTAAGTAACATTGGAGAAAACTAGTATTTTAAACAAAATATTAGACTACAATCTCAAAAAGTACAGTTATATGCAAAAGTTTCCATACACAGGCTGAATACACATACTTATCCCTGCCACAGAATCAATATCACCACACTGTAAGTTGTTTCAAATACCTACATGGCACAAGCAATTTCTCTAACAAGTGTAATTTATAATTCACTATATCACAATTCCTGTGGGTAAGAAGGATTCTTACATCACATGATATGTGCCTTTAACACCTAGGAAAACATAAGGAAAATTATGTTATGGCTTTAGAAGCTTTTGAAAGGCCACTTAACATTATTTGAAGGTAACAAACTGAAAAACGCACCAAGTCTGAGGAACACCTCATAGTGATAGAGAGTAGTTAGTAACACATAATTAATATGAGGCCCCCAAACAGGTAATGGGATGATCAGGACACACCAAACTACACTACAAACAACCACAAAGAAAAGATGGTGGAAACGTCCACAAGGTACACAAAGTAGAAAACCTTTATTAGTTAAAATCAACACATACAAGGAAAAAATGGGGGCAAAGCCGGACACAGCGGCCTTCCTCAGGAAGCAAGCGTCGCGCTTCCGAAACGCGCGTCGGTGAGGGTGGGAGCCCACACGTGCCTGTTTACATGATCTTGGGTAAGGTCACCCTATCATGTTGTTATGATATTATAGTACTTTTGTTAATTGGGCTGCGCACTTGCGCTAGTGACCATTCATTAGCATGTGTGTACTCCCACTTCTATTGTTGCTTAGTGTGCTGTGCCGCTGTGTCCGGCTTTGCCCCCATTTTTTCCTTGTATGTGTTGATTTTAACTAATAAAGGTTTTCTACTTTGTGTACATTGTGGACGTTTCCACCATCTTTTCTTTGTGGTTGTTTAACATTATTTGAGCATATTGAAGTTGTAGATGTGGCTAGGGTTGAGCGAATTTTTTTCTTTTATAGGATCGGGTCGGGTTTCACGAAACCTGACTTTTTCAAAAGTCGGGTCGAGTGAAATCAGCCGATCCTATAAAAAAGTCGGGGTCGGGGTCGGCCGAAACTCGAAACCCAATGCAGTGCATTGGGTTTCCAATGGTTCCCAGGGTCTGAAGGAGAGGAAACTCTCCTTCAGGCCCTGCGATCCATATTTAAGTGTAAAATAAAGAATTAAAATAAAAAATATCGCTATACTCACCCTCGGACGCGCCCTGGTACTAACCGGCAGCCTTTCTTCCTTCGAATCAGCACTTGCAGGACCTTGCGGTGACGTCGCGGCTTGTGATTGGTCGCGTGACCGCCCATGTGACCGCTTGCGTGACCAATCACAAGCCGCGACGTCACCGCAAGGTCCTGCAAGCGCTGATTCTTAGGAAGGAAGGCTGCCGGAAAGAAGCAGGGTGCGTCAGAGGGTGAGTATATTCCTATTAGGTATATACTCACCCTCGGACACGCCCTGCTTCTTTCCGTCAGCCTTCCTTCCTAAGAATCAGCGCTTCCAGGACCTTGCGGTGACGTCGCGGCTTGTGATTGGTCGTGCGAGCGGTCACATGGGCGGTCTCGCGACCAATCACAAGCCGCGACGTCACTGCAAGGTCCTGCAAGCACTGATTCGAAGGAAGAAAGGCTGCCGGTTAGTACCAGGGCGCGTCAGAGGGTGAGTATAGCGATATTTTTTATTTTAATTCTTTATTTTACACGTAAATATGGATTCCGATACCGATTTCCGATATTGCAAACATATCGGAACTCGGGATCGGAATTCCGATACCAGATTCAGAAGATCGCCGACTTCATGGCCGACCCCACACAGGGGTCAGGTCGCGTTTCATGAAACCCGACTTTGCCAAAAGTCGGTGACTTCTGAAAATGGCTGACCCGTTTCGCTCAACCCTAGATGTGGCAGTATTGAAAAGCTTTCTTGCCTCATTGCTTGACTTCATTGGGAAATCAAAACAAATTACCAAGACAGCACAAAAAGAATTGTAGACTTCCAGAAATGTGGTACATCCTTGGGAGCAATTTGCAAATGCCTAAATGTACCATGATAATCTGCACAAATCATAATCTGCAAGTTTAAACACCATGGGACAACATAGCTATTATTCCTTCAGAAGGGAGAAGCTTTGTTTCTCCTACAGATGAGCATACCTTGGTGTGAAAAATGCAAATCAATCCTATTATCTGTCTCAACCATAAAACTTGTCCTATACAAATATGATCTGAAAGCATGGCCAACAAGGGAAAAGTCACAGATCTATAACGGCTAGAAAAAGTCAGTTACAGTTTGAAACTGCGTTTTTTGGTCAAAAGATTTTACTTTTTGGAGAAAATCTCCTCTAGTTTGATGAAACAAAAATGGAAATGTTAAACCATATATGAAAGCCAAAGTGCAGAATCCCAGCTGTGGAGCATGGGAGTGGCCCATCTTTTTGTGTGGTCTTTTTTAAAGCAGGACGGACTGGTGCACTTAACAAAACACTATATCATTATGAGGATGTCAAATTATGTGGAGATAGTGAAGCTAGTTAAAGGGTATATGTAATAAATTTTCAAGAACTCATTGCTCCCCAGCCTTGTGACTTCCTGATTCCTGGGAGGCGAGTGCTCCATTTCAAGCCAGCAGCATCGTTGCACTGTTGGCCTGAACAGTGTGTGCTCTGAAGTAGTTATATTGGGCAACCCTACCTCTGCAGCATTGGAGAACAGAGAGAGGAATCTGCAAAAAAAAGCTAAGTGCATTTCAGAAATCATGGCCAAAGCAGTGATCACAAGTTCAGTAGGCAAGTGCTTGTAAGCACTGTACATGCTGAACCACTGCCCTCCTTAGCAATGAGCTGCAAACAATTATGTAGGAAAAATAGATAATCCAGGGATTGGGGATACATTTCCCCCTATCTACCAAAGTAAACTTGAGCCTTTTACGTCAAATAATTTTTTTCCTCACTTTTTTTGAAGCCATAACAATTCTCTGGGTCATTATGAATATATAGCCATACCAACATGTTTATAGTTTTATTAATTTATTACTTCTGTACAACAAATATATTATTTGAAATAAAAACATTTTTTTTGTTGCCATATTCATAAGTTTTACCTTTTTCCATCTACGGAATTGTGTAATAGCTTATTTTTTTGCATGACAAGATGTATATTTAGAAGTATTTCTTGACAGATTGTGTTTATTACTTTTTATGCAGCATCCCTCATTATTGAAAATCATAGTTTCAAAGTTTTTAATGTTGATAATAAGTATGTGTCCATGGGCAGAGGTGGAGGAGAGTCCTTGCAGGGTGGCTAATAATGAGGGCAATCTGGCCCTCGTGTGGCAGGCAGAGAGAGATCCCTGCAGCTTCGCTGCCTACAAGAGAAAATAGCAGCGGAGCTGCAGCAATCTATCCTGCTTCCTGCCCGCACTTCCTCTCACACAGACAGCAGCGCCACTGGACGATGTCAGAGAGAGGAAGGTGATGGTGATTCTGCGGCAGAGCGTGAAGAGAGATGAGAGGTGCTATGTGTGTGTAGCACTCGGAGAAGTGAGAGGTACTGTGTGTGTAGCACTGTGGTCGAATGTGCAGAGAGGTGAATGGTGCTGTGTGTGTCTATGTGTGTGTAGGGGGAGGAGAGGGCAATGATGGGGAGAAGGCAATGATGGGGTGATGGAGAGGGCAATGATGGGGATGGTGGGAGAGGAGGAAATGATGGAAGTGGTGGAATGGGCAAGGATGGGTATGGTGGGGAGGAGGAAATGATGGAAGTGGGGGGAGAAGGCAATGATGGTGGTGGGGGGAGAAGGAAGGCAATGATGGTGGTGGGGGGAGAAGGAAATGATGGAGGTGGTGGATTGGGCAAGGATGGTGGTGGTGAAAAGGACAATGATGGTGGTGGGGGGAGAATGCAATGATGAAGGTGGTGGAATGGGCAAGGATTGTGTTGGTGGAAAGGAAAATGATGGTGATAGTGGAAAAGGCAATGATGGGGATGGTGGGGGAGGAGGAAATTATGGATGTGGTGGAAAGGGCAATGATGGGGATGTTGGGGGAGGAGGAAATGATGGAGGTGGAGGAATGGGCAATGTGGTGAGCGAGAAGGCAATAATGGAAGTGGGGAGAAGGCAATGATGTTGGTAGTAGAAAAGACAATGATGGGAGTGGTGGGGAAGGAGGCAAAGATGAGGAGAATGCTGTGATGGAGGTGGTGGAAAGGGCAATGATGAGTTGATGGAGAGGGCAATGATGAGGTGGTAGAGGAGAAAGCAATGATGGAGGTGGTGGAAAGAGCAATGATGGGGTGGTGAGGGAGAATGCAATGATGGTTGTGGTGGAAAGGACAATGATGGTGGTGGTGGAAAGGGCAATAATGGGGCGGTGAGTGAGAAGGAAATGATGGAGGTGGTGGAAAGGGCAATAATGGGGGTGGTGAGGGAAGAGGAAATTATGTAGGTGGTGGAATTGGCAATGATATGAGGTGATGGGGAGAAAGCAATGATAGTGTTGGTGGAGAAGGCAATGATGGAGGTTGTGAATAGTGCAATGATGGGATTTGACCATGTGATCCTTTGACTGCATTGATAATATACTGCTCTATTATTGACAGATGTCTACGGGGTAAGGTTTCACCTTGCTTCAAGCATTGTCCCTTGTCAGTTCCTAAAACACTGTCAGCAAATTGAGATTATGATTTGGCTCTTATCTTAAGTCATATTGCAAGACTTGTTAAAGGGTTAATATTGACTTGCAGGATTTCTGCTTTCAACAGGTGGCGCTATAGGGTTCAAGTCCTCTTCTTTTCTGAAGAGGCAATTTGCATATTAAATTTACCAGAGGAGCATTGCACAGCGAATAAGCCTGGTTACATTGGCATTCCAGAGACAGTATGTCACTCTTCCATTAGGAAAAATGTTACACCTCAGTTTAGAACCTTCCATTACTGTGCACTGATGAGGGCAATATCCTGTTAGGGCTGGCGGAATGCACCAAATAACATTAAAGAGGATATAAGGTGAGTTTGCAGCCTAGGGTCCTCCATGCAGAGATGACACCTGCTGCTCTGTAATTGCGGTCAGTATATGGCGGTAATGTGAACACATGCTGGTTAACTTCACCCGGTATGTAGGAGGTGAACCCTGTATGTAGGAGGTGAACCTTGTTGAGTCACAGGGCTGCAATACTGCAGAGTGAACGCTAGTGTTTTGGACACAGGACCCTGTCCCAAGGACACAGGGTTAGAGTCCCCCTAGACCCACTAGCGTTCGGCGCAACTGCGGTGCCAGACAGAAACTAAACAAAAGATTTACTGCACTTTGTGCGTACAGCGCCACTCTGGCAGACACCACTAACAACCCTAAACTTGGGTTAGGAATGTGCACTATTTGTGCATCGCGCATAGTGCTGGATGGCACAATCTGGCGTTAAATAGCTCCAATCATCCACACTTAGACAACGATGCCAGGGAAGAGGATCAATTAGGAGCTTTCATCAAATTGCATCCGGACATACACAATTTAAATTTATACTAGTGCCATGGAACCTTTTATAGCTCTGTCCTTCCGGGACCTTCCCAGTGGTCCAATCAGGGTCGGTCCAGGAACTGAGCATGTGACCCCTGACCTCCAATGAGAGGTCATCCCACAGGCATGCTCAGTTGAAAAAATGCAGGACTTAGTCCCTGGAGCAGCTGCTCGCCGCTGATTAATGCTGGTTACAATAGCTGAGCCTGGGATGGCAGCAGTAAACAAACGCTCAGCATCAGCTTGAGCAAGATGCTGGGACTGATGTCTCTGCTGAGCAGCCTCCTCTGTGGCTGTTGAAGAATGGGAGACTGCAGAGGACATTGTTTGAGATTCCCCCTGTGCAGCAGTGTGAGCTTGACATCTAACATATTGTAAATTGAGATTGTAATTTTGATTTTATCCTTAGTCATATTTATAGTCATTTAACAGCTACCTTCACCCCTGGGCCATTTTTCTATTTTGTGTTTCTGGTTTCTTCTCCCCAAAGCCATAACTTTTTAGTCAATATGTCCATGTGATTGCTTGTTTTTTGCAGGGCAAGTTTTACTTTTGAACTGCAGCATTGATTTTACCTTGTAATGTACAGTAAAACTGCAAAAAAGTGCTGTCACAGTTGTTGTTTTTTTTTACCTTGTTCACCATATGCTAAAACTGACCTGCCACTACTGTATGATTCTCCAGGTAATTACAAGTTTGTAGATATCAAACATGTATAGGTTCTCTTTTATTTAAGTAGTGAAAAAAATCTAAAGTTTTTTTTTTAAATTGCTGCAGGTGGTGTTACAGAGTTCAACTCCTCTTCTTCTCTGAAGTATCAATTTGCATATTAAATTACCCAAGTTTGATGGTTAAAAGGCAATACTACCAAATACTTAACACTAGGGTTGAGCGAAACGGGTCGGCCAGATTCAGGAGTCGCCGACTTTTGGCAAAGTCGGGTTTCATGAAACCCGACCCGACCCCTGTGTGAGGTCGGCCGTGAGGTCGGCGATCTTCTGAATCTGGAATCAGAATTCGATACCGATTCCCGATATGTTTAAGATATCAGGAATCGGTATCGGAATTCATATTTAAGTGTAAAATAAAGCGGGTTAGAACCAGGGCGCGTCCGAGGGTGAGTATATACCTATTAGGAATATACTCACCCTCGGACGCGCCCTGGTTCTAACCCGCAGCCTTCCTTCCTAAGAATCAGCGCTTGAAGGACCTTTCGATGACGTCGCGGCTTGTGATTGGTCGCGTGACGCCCATGTGACCTCTCACGCGACCAATCACAAGCCGCGACGTCATCGAAAGGTTCTTCAAGCGCTGATTCTTAGAAAGGAAGGCTCCCGGTTACAACCAGGGCGCGTCCGAGGGTGAGTATAGCAATATTTTTTATTTTTATTCTTTATTTTACACAATAATATGGATCGCAGGGCCTGAAGGAGAGTTTCCTCTCCTTCAGACCCTGGGAACCATTAGAAACCCAATGCACTGCCTTGCAGTTATAGAAAAAAATACTCAAGCAAAACAGATTGATCTGTATGCTCTCAGTCCAAAATGCACTTTCTCTACAGGAGTAGTGTCCATATGTTGTTGCAAAATTTAAAAATCAGCAGCAGTATATCAGTTGGAAAGTAATTGATAATTCAGCACTTGACAAACCTTTGGAAGCAAAATTTGTGTGTGCACAAATGCCGTTTTGAGATGCGTAGGATTCTGCTACTATATCCAGGATGTCCATTTTTTAATATATCTATGATTTCAATTAGGATGTTTCAATAAAGATCTTACTTTTATTCACACTGAAAATCAAGTGTTAGGTTTTTACTAACTTTCCAGTTCCATCTATTCCTTCCCTCCTGGGGGTTTTCATCCAAGCACTTTCGAAGGAACTAGCTAAGCATTTCAGAGGTGAGCTGAAAACACACATTTTTTCTACAGTATATCTCTACAGTACAAATTGTTTAATCTGCCCTTGTCCCTTTCAGACGCTTGGGCTCAATGACCTAACCATACAATAGAAACTTTTATCTCATTTCACCAGGTCCCTTCTGAAAAACTCACTAAGGAGACTCATAAAATCTTCTCAACCATGAGACACCGATAAAATGAAGCAATGCTTCGCTGTGGTGAAAGTCAATAAAATAAATCACGCTCCAAATCAAAGTTTAGGCTCACAAAAGGATATTTCTCTTTATGTCTAACAATCTTCATATATAAGCAGAGCATACAAAATAAGTTAGTCTGTAGAAAGCTTGAAAAATCTCCCTTAACGTTTTGCTTAAGTGTCATACCGCATGCTGGAGGCAGCGTAACTAACGTAGGGAAACACACAAACTCTGATTAACACCAACATTCTGTCTGTGTGTTTACAACCTGCTAGCTTGGATTTTCAATGAAAATGTGCCAAAAGTGTCTTTTTTAACAGATTTATGGATAACATGGTCTTCTATGGTATTCCATACATTTTTTGTGTTGCACCATGCCAACACATTGGCCCCCTTAAAAATAGTCTGGGTGAAATGGTGGATGAGGATGAGGAAAAAGCCAATATGCTAAATGACTTTTTTTCAGCAGTATTTACACAAGAAAATCCCATGGCAGACAAAATGACTAGTGATAAAAATTCCCAATTAAATGTCACCTGCTTAACCCAGCAGGAAGTGCAGCGGCGTCTAAAAATCACTAAAATTGACAAATCTCCGGGCCCGGATGGGATACACCCTCGAGTACTGCAGAAATTAAGTACAGTCATTGATAGACCATTATTTTTAATCTTTAAATACTCCATAATAACAGGGTCTGTACCACAGGACTGGCGTATAGCAAATGTGGTGCCAATATTCAAAAAGGGGACAAAAACTGAACTCGGAAATTATAGGCCAGTAAGCTTAACCTCTACTGTGGGTAAAATCCTGGAGGACATTCTAAGGGATGCTATACTGGAGTATCTGAAGAGGAATAACCTCATGACCCAGTATCAGCACGGGTTTATTAGGGACCGTTCATGTCAGACTAATTTGATCAGTTTCTATGAAGAGGTAAGTTCCAGATTGGACCAAGGGAACCCAGTGGATGTAGTGTATATGGACTTTTCAAAAGCTTTTGATACGGTGCCACACAAAAGGTTGATACATAAAATGAGAATAATGGGGATTGGGGAAAATATGTGTAAGTGGGTTGAGAGCTGGCTCACGGAGGTTGGTTATTAATGGAGCACACTCGGACTGGGTAGCAGTTAGCAGTGGGGTACCACAGGGGTCAGTATTGGGCCCTCTTCTTTTTAACATATTTATTAATGACCTTGTAGGGGGCATTCAGAGTAGAATTTCAATATTTGCAGATGACACTAAACTCTGCAGGGTAATCAATACAGAGGAGGACAATTTTATATTACAGGATGATTTATGTAAACTAGAAGCTTGGGCTGATAAATGGCAAATGAGCTTTAATGGGGATAAATGTAAGGTCATGCAATTGGGTAGAAGTAATAAGATGTATAACTATGTGCTTAATTCTAAAACTCTGGGCAAAACCGTCAATGAAAAAGACCTGGGTGTATGGGTGGATGACAAACTCATATTCAGTGGCCAGTGTCAGGCAGCTGCTACAAAGGCAAATAAAATAATGGGATGCATTAAAAGAGGCATAGATGCTCATGATGAGAACATAATTTTACCTCTATACAAGTCACTAGTTTGACCACACTTAGAATACTGTGCACAGTTCTGGTCTCCTGTGTATAAGAAAGACGTAGCTGAACTAGAGCGGGTGCAGAGAAGAGCGACCAAGGCTATTAGAGGACTGGGGGGTCTGCAATACCAAGATAGGTTATTACACTTGGGGCTATTTAGTTTGGAAAAATGAAGACTAAGGGGTGATCTTATTTTAATGTATAAATATATGAGGGGACAGTACAAAGACCTTTCTGATGATCTATTTAATCATAGACCTGAAACTGGGACAAGGGGGCATCCTCTGCGTTTGGAGGAAAAAAGGTTTAAGCATAATAACAGACGTGGATTCTTTACTGTAAGAGCAGTGAGACTATGGAACTCTCTGCCGTATGATGTTGTAAATTTAAGAGGGGACTGGATACCTTTCTGGAAAAGTATAATGTTACAGGGTATATACACTAGATTCCTTGATAGGGCGTTGATCCAGGGAACTAGTCTGATTGCCGTATGTGGAGTCGGGATTGAATTTTTTTCCCCAATGTGGAGCTTACTCTTTGCCACATGGGTTTTTTTTGCCTTCCTCTGGATCAACATGTTAGGGCATGTTCGGTTAGGCTATGGGTTGAACTAGATGGACTTATAGTCTTCCTTCAACCTTAATAACTATGTAACTATGTATATGTAAAAAGGACACTTTGGTTAATGCAACTCTAGTTCATTAGTATCATCTTAGAATGCCACAAAAAGCTGCCAATTACTAGATTTTTTGTAATGAACTGTCCTGTGTGTAAACATGAGGTACAACTGCTGTGAAATGTATGATTTTGGGTATCCAAATTATCTTACAATGCAGAGAAAAATAATAAGTGACTTGGCTGGGACATGTAGAGACAATAGGTGTATTATTTTTAGCAACCACTATGTGGCCTGCTCAGTCAAAAGTATTTTATTTCTTTGGCCATGTTCACATGTTTAGTATTTGGTCAGTATTTTCCCTCTGTATCTGTAAGCCTAAACTCGAAGTGGGTGAATAATGCAGAAGTGGTGATGTGTTTCTGTTTACACTTTTCCTCTGATTGTTCCAATACTGGTATTTTCTTACAAATACTGAACTAAAATTCTGACCAAATACTGAATGTGAGAACTTAGCCTTTTAGAAGGAAATAACACTTGAGAGGATTTATGAAATAATCTTACGATGACCTTTTCCTTCCTATAATGCATTTCTCAAATATCTATTGTTAGGAAAAAATCCTAATGTAGTGATCATATCTCTGACAATTTAAGAAAGACTAAAATTTGGTACAAAATAACAGTACCTCACTCTTGTTCCACCCATAGTAAGAGTATATTCAAGAATAAAATACAGCAACAAAGTCTCATTTATACCCCCCACACAATGAAAATGGCCTCCTTTGTGTCTCTCATTCAGTAGTAATGCTTGTTTACTTTATGTGGCCTCCCAGACAATAGCAAAATTACCCATTATCTCCCTTATACAGTAGCAATGTCCCTCATTAAGCCCTCATGCAGTAATGTATATTCTTGTGTCCAAATACAGTAATAACGCCCCCATCCCCAGAAATACCAGTATAGTAGGAATGTCCACGTTAGGACCCCATACAATAATAATATTCCTCTTTGTGACCATATACAGTAGCAGCATGGGCCAATGTTGCTCCTATTCAGCCATAGTGCAAACCTTTTTGCTCCCCCATATAGTAGTAATACTCCGCTTGCAGCCTCATATATTAATCCACTAATTGTGGCAATACATATTAATAGTACGCTGCTTGTGCTTCCATTGGTGCTCTTTTCATGGCCGGACACATTATTAGTGCCCCTTTTGTGACAGTCAGTCATGAATAATGCCTCCTTTCTAGCTTTCATAAATAAATAATGTCCAACCATTTGGCATCTATTAGGTATTAGGACCCTCATTTGTGCCCCTTACATTAAGAATGCCACATGTGACCAAAAGCCATACTGATCTGCAGGGGCTAATTAGCAAAAGAGTTTGTGATAACCCCTTGGAGTGTGGAGTTCGGACACATGTGTCTGTCAGAATATCGGCTATTCCACACCTGTTCCTGCACGGAAAAGTTGAGCACTCAGTCCACAGAGAAATTGATGAATCCAGCAGAAATGTAGTAAAATCAGTACATTTATTTCTTACAATTTTTGGAGCACATGGATCCCTTGTATGTCAGTATGTCGGTTTTGCAAGCCTGCGAGAAAATCGCGCAGTATGGATGCCATACGGATTATATATGGAGGATGCCATGCGCAAAATATGCTGACACACCCTGCCTACAGATGACATACGGACCACTATTTTGGGTACTGTTCTGCGTATTACGGCCATAAATAACGGACCGTATTTTTATAAGCTGAGTGTGAGGCCGGCCTTTAATTTAGTGGGGTTCTACAAATGTGGTTCAAACCTCTGTTTAGTGTGCAGGTTCGTTAATAAAACTAGTGTATTTCAATCATGTTATAATCTAAAAAAATTACAATATCAGGGACTTTATTATCTGCAATGATACTTATGAGGTATACCTTGTTGAATGGAATGCACTATATGCAAATTGCAGTACGTAGGGTGCACAACATGCACGCTGAAAACCAGGATCTGCCGACATTTTTCGGATGCGATCAATCCTGCAGAGTTTTCATCTTCTGCAGCATCGAGACATTTTGCTAATGTGCACAAGGGAGATACAGCGGGGTTTTCCTTTTGTGCTATAGAAAAGGTTTATAGACCAGAGAGAGGGGGAGACCACAGGAGAAAATTACTAAATAGGGAATCTTTCTGGATCTTCATGCTAGAGACCAGAAATCCGCATGGTCTGAATAGCAGACAAGATTTAATCTTGCAGTACTAAAGAGTCTCTTATCCATTCTATATGTCCAATTACACAGCTATTTATGTCTGTTTTTAATATATGTGATATAGAAGATGCTAAGCACAGCCTAAATAGGGGAGGTGCACAGTCATAGGTGCCCAAACCTGAACGTATACAATATAAAGTGACTAGCACACTCCAGGGTGTTGTGATGCAAAAAAGTGGGGATTTATTACACACAGTAAATCACAAACGTTTCGGTCGATACTGGACCTTCATCAGCGTGCTACAAAAAAGGAATTAATAATAATCTTTATTTTTATATAGCGCTAACATATTCCGCAGCGCTTTACAGTTTGCACACATTATCATCACTGTCCCCGATGGGGCTCACAATCTAAATTCCCTATCAGTATGTCTTTGGAATGTGGGAGGAAACCAGAGTGCCCGGAGGAAACCCACGCAACCACGGAGAGAACATACAAACTCTTTGCAGATGTTGTCCTTGGTGGGGTTCGAACCCAGGACTCCAGCGCTGCAAGGCTGCAGTGCTAACCACTGCGCCACCGTGCCGCCCAACAAAAAACAATAAATGTGTTGTACATATGAAAGACAAAAACAAAACAGAAACAAAAGTATATACATCACGGAGACACAGGTCATAAAATGAGGAGAGAGAACAATGACCCTGGAGGACATTCAACTTGCGTGGATACAGGTGTACATATATATATCTATCCATACATAATTCTTTAAATCATAGGCTGCAAGTTCTAACATGGAAAAGCCGTTGGTACGCTGAGGACATAGGTCCAAGAGGGAGTGTGAGAGGACTACTTTGTGGAACACGAGCGGTGAAGTGATATGCCGAGGGGAGAGTTGGTGTACAGTGAACACATACCTAGGTATAATTGTATACTTGTATGGCCCCAAAAATAATAGAATACTCGGATTTGCATCTAGAGATGAGAAAACGGGGTTACGGTCACAGACACTAATGGTGCCGAGTGTGTGTGGAGCTAAATAAGGCTACCTACCAATCAGACATGCTGGAAAAAAAGCAACAAGCCGGGAAGAAACAGAACCAGGCTGGTCTGTGGAGTAATGGCGAAATAATAATGGAAATGTAAGACAAGATGCTATTATGTGTACATGGAGAGTAATAAGAAGGGGTACATACCAACTGACGGTGAGTCAGAATAATTGGTGGCGCTGAGGCTTAAAAGAGCTGTCTGTAGGAGGAGGGTAAAAATCTATTGTTAATGTACTACTACAGAGACCATGTAAATTGTACCGCCATAAGTTGCAGAGTGACGCTGAGAGACTTACCAGTACGCCGGGACACTAGGGATAAATGCGGTATCCACCGCTAATAGAGTGTGTGCAGGGATCGCCGGCATGGCCCTTTATATAGTGGGGCAGAGCACATAGTGTGCTGTGTGAGCTGGCAAGACACAGGAAGGGGCGGGGCGGTGACGACATGGGAGTCAGCTGACTAATGGGGGCAGTGATCTGAGCGTTCCACTGACAAAAAAAAAAAAAAAATATTAGAGGTGTATTCCAGCTGCTGGGATGAGGTGTTAGCTGACCGCAGAGGGCGGTGATGTGAGCGTTCCACAAATGGAGGTGCATTCCAGTTGAGAGACAAAGACATACTGATAGGGAATTTAGATTGTGAGCCCCATCGGGGACAGTGATGATAATGTGTGAAAAAAATGTAAAGCGCTGCGGAATATGTTAGCGCTATATAAAAATAAAGATTATTATTATTTATTAGAGGAGCAGTGAATAGCCGTGCATTAGTGGTGGCCGAAAGGTGTCACAAAACGGCAGTGGAGAAGTGAAGTCAGAGTGGGCGATTCTGTGAAAAAGAGCAAAGATAATTACTATGCTATATTGAACACATTTAGCAGCAGACATGATAACTACATTGGAATATACCAAACGTGCAATATTGATACTGATATAGATGCAAACCAAGGGGTTATACAGGTAAAAAAACCGGGTTATATTACAGACCTGGAGAATAGGAATAACAATAATTATTGTTAGCAAAAAACTCACAGTGAGTTGCGTGGGTGAAAAGGACAACCCCTTAATTATGGGATATACAAGACCCAAAGATACTATACCATAGCATAATGGTTGCATGATAAAAAAAGGTGCACTTAGGTATAAACCTGATGAAAGAAACCATATGGGGCCACTAAAGATAGAGGTACTCCTGTCAAGGAAACAGAACTGCAGGTTATAAATAATATGATAACAAAATGTAGAATCATAAGGCAACGATAGCACATTGATGTTACAGATGATCAGAAATTGGATTTTTAATTTCAAATGAAGGACATTAATTTGTAAGCCCTGTTGAGACCTTTGGGACTTAAGGTGTTAAGCTCGTGTATCCAATAAGCCTCCCTACGCTGCAGTATAGTAACTCTGTCTCCCCCACGGCGAGGTGGTGTGACCTGTTCGATTATTTGAAATACCCAATCAACAACTTTTTTACCTGTGATACTAATTACGCAGTCTATTTAATCAAATGCCCCTGTGGTCTTTTATATGTGGGCGAGACCACTCAGTCAGTAAAATCACGTATATCTAAACATAAGTCCACCATTCGGTGCAAAAATCTCATGCTCCCATTACCGTCTCATTTCATAGAGAAAGACCACAACCTGTCCCAACTCAGATTTCAAATAATCGAACAGGTCACACCACCTCGCCGTGGGGGAGACAGAGTTACTATACTGAAGCGTAGGGAGGCTTATTGGATACACAAGTTTAACACCTTAAGTCCCAAAGGTCTCAACAGGGATTACGAACTAATGTCCTTCATTTGAAATTAAAAATCCAATTTCTGATCATCTGTAACATCAATGTGCTATCGTTGCCTTATGATTCTACATTTTGTTATCATATTATTTATAACCTGCAGTTCTGTTTCCTTGACAGGAGTACCTCTATCTTTAGTGGCCCCATATGGTTTCTTTCATCAGGTTTATACCTAAGTGCACCTTTTTTTATCATGCAACCATTATGCTATGGTATAGTATCTTTGGGTCTTGTATATCCCATAATTAAGGGGTTGTCCTTTTCACCCCCGCAACTCACTGTGAGTTTTTTGCTAACAATAATTATTGTTATTCCTATTCTCCAGGTCTGTAATATAACCCGGTTTTTTTACCTGTATAACCCCTTGGTTTGCATCTATATCGGTATCAATATTGCACGTTTGGTATATTCCAATGTAGTTATCATGTCTGCTGCTAAATGTGTTCAATATAGCATAGTAATTATCTTTGCTCTTTTTCACAGAATCGCCCACTCTGACTTCACTTCTCCACTGCGGTTTTGTGACACCTTTCGGCCACCACTAATGCACGGCTATTCACTGCTCCTCTCAACTGGAATGCACCTCCATTTGTGGAACGCTCACATCACCGCCCTCTGCGGTCAGCTAACACCTCATCCCAGCAGCTGGAATACACCTCTAATATTTTTTTTTTTTTTGTCAGTGGAACGCTCATATCACCGCCCCCATTAGTCAGCTGACTCCCATGTCGTCACCGCCCCGCCCCTTCCTGTGTCTTGCCAGCTCACACAGCACACTATGTGCTCTGCCCCACTATATAAAGGGCCATGCCGGCAATCCCTGCACACACTCTATTAGCGGTGGATACCGCATTTATCCCTAGTGTCCCAGCGTACTGGTAAGTCTCTCAGCGTCACTCTGCAACTTATGGCGGTACAATTTACATGGTCTCTGTAGTAGTACATTAACAATAGATTTTTACCCTCCTCCTACAGACAGCTCTTTTAAGCCTCAGCGCCACCCATTATTCTGACTCACCGTCAGTTGGTATGTACCCCTCCTTATTACTCTCCATGTACACATAATAGCATCTTGTCTTACATTTCCATTATTATTTCGCCATTACTCCACAGACCAGCCTGGTTCTGTTTCTTCCCGGCTTGTTGCTTTTTTTCCAGCATGTCTGATTGGTAGGTAGCCTTATTTAGCTCCACACACACTCGGCACCATTAGTGTCTGTGACCGTAACCCCGTTTTCTCATCTCTAGATGCAAATCCGAGTATTCTATTGTTTTTGGGGCCATACAAGTATACAATTATACCTAGGTATGTGTTCACTGTACACCAACCCTCCCCTCGGCATATCACTTCACCGCTCGTGTTCCACAAAGTAGTCCTCTCACACTCCCTCTTGGACCTATGTCCTCAGCGTACCAACGGCTTTTCCATGTTAGAACTTGCAGCCTATGATTTAAAGAATTATGTATGGATAGATATATATATGTACACCTGTATCCACGCAAGTTGAATGTCCTCCAGGGTCATTGTTCTCTCTCCTCATTTTATGACCTGTGTCTCCGTGATGTATATACTTTTGTTTCTGTTTTGTTTTTGTCTTTCATATGTACAACACATTTATTGTTTTTTGTTCTGTATATAATTCCTTTTTTATAGCACACTGATGAAGGTCCAGTATCGACCGAAACGTTTGTGATTTACTGTATGTAATAAATCCCCACTTTTTTGCATCACAACACCCTGGAGTCACTTTATATTGTTTTTAATATATGACACATGTATATGGTATGATTTTCTCATTTCTGTTTTAATTTATCTCTTTATATATATGGGGAGAAAAAATATTTTTTTTCTTTTTTTTTTTTTGCCTTTTAAAAAATTTTCTTTCTTTCTTTCACAACAAATTGCAGCAAATTGGGAGTGCCTCTGGTGAGACAATTAACTTCAGCTTAAATCAGCTGCGATGACACGCAAAAAAAAAAAAGTATAAGAACGGTTTAGTCTCAGTATGGACTCACCATGATTAAGACTTTAGTCGAAACGCATTGGAATAACGCTGCCATGTGTGCATAATGCTGTAAGAAATTATACTTATTTACAAGTGGTGTACCATAGGATACAACCCTTTCCTTTTTTTAAAAAATGAAGAAATAAATTTACTGATTTTACTACATTCCTGCTGGATTCATCGATTTTTTTTTTTTTTTTTTATTTTTTTTATTTTTTTTTTTTTTCCCCAATTTTTTTGGCCTTTTACCCTTTCAACTGTGTATTTGTAATGAAATCAATATTTTTCACATTATGTCAGTGGCTTTTTTTATATAATTTAAAAACTTGACATATTTATAGGAAGAATTTGATGTAAAAATGAAGTTCAGATTCTTGTTTTATAAGAACATGATTATTTTCCACCATTATATTGCTGCTTATAGTAACACAACATAAAGGCTTGGGAATATATAACACATATGTGCTCAGTTTTCTACAATTATACCGAGTGCAGGCATGATGAAGAAAATATAGATGTGTCTCTACTCTCTTGTTATCCTGTGATCCTTAAAAATGTTATCCTGCTAACATTTCCTGAATATTTATAAATGTGCATAATTTCAATAAATCTTATTGTAGCTTCATTCTTTAGAAACATGTGGTTACATCAATATAAATAAGAAAATAAAAATAAAGTTCTTGTTTTAACATGTAAATTGAGTTTCTAGTCCTAGGCATACTGTATATGAGTCTTCTTTGGAGCCTGTGAGCTTGCATTAATGCACCTGATTATTCTCAAAAGTTTAAAAATTACATTTTATTATGCTAGATAACATTTTATTGTGATTTCAAGCGTGGGGAAATAGTCAGCTCCAAAGTGGAAATACATTTCTTCCATTAAAAAAATCACCAGGAATATTAGTCCAGTTCTTCGCTTTGACTATAAAGGAAGCTATATGTTTTTTTACCCTATTTCTATTTTTCCTTTGCCTTGGTAAAAGATTCTTGAGAAATATTATTAAAATAGTTGATAATATAAACAGAAGTTTATGATTACGAGTACACTGCATGCATAGTGATTTATTTGCTCCCCATATGGCAGCACCCTCAAAATTGTCTGTATTGGGGCAAATTAGTGAATTAAACATGCTTGAGACAAATGTCAACAAATGCAATATATTTATGATGGGGAGTAATCAAGGGAAAGAAAGAAATCCATAGCATGTACAGTACTGACAGTATGGGCAGCATGGTGACTCAGTGGTTAGCGTTGCATCATTTCAGCACTGGGGTCCTGGGATCCCACCAAGGACAACATCTACATAATATTGCTAAGTCAGTTTTACCATATAGTGAACATGGTAGATAAAAATTACTTTTTAATTTCAATGCACTTGGATTTTTTTCCCCTTTTCCAAGTGGATCACATGATAAAATGAATGGTGTAAAACTTTTCCCCCAAAATAAGCTATAATATGGTTACGTGGATGGAAAAATAAAAAAAAGTTATGGCTCATGGAAGAAGGTGAGAAAAAATTGGAATGAAAAAAACAGAAAATCTCAAAAGGTTATGAAGGGGCTAAAATAAAATAGCCATTTGTTTGCTAGGCAAAAACAAGCCCCATACAGCTAAATTGATGGAAAAAGAAAAATGTTTTGGGTCTTTATTTACAAATTTCAGAATTTATTTTGTCCACTTAAATAAAAAAAAAATCTATGCAAGTTTAATCTCGCCATAATCATACTGAAGTGGAGAATCATGATTTAGGCCGGTTTCACACGTCAGTGGCTCCGGTACGTGAGGTGACCGTTTCCTCACGTACCGGAGCCACTGACAAACGTAGACACATTGAAATCAATAAATCTGTGCAGATGTCATTGATTTTTTGCAGACCGTGTCTCCGTGTGCCAAACATGGAGACATGTCAGTGTTCGTTGGAGCGCACGGATTACACAGACCCATTAAAGTCAATGGGTCTGTGTAAAACACGTACCGCACACGGACGTTGTCCGTGTGCAGTCCGTGTGCCGTGCAGGAGACAGCGCTACAGTAAGCGCTGTCCCCCCCACTGGTGCTGAAGCCGCCATTCATGTCTTCTTTGCATCAGCGTTTGCTGTAGAGAAGATATGAATATTCCTTTTTTTTTGTTACTCGTGTTTAAAATAAAGATCCATGTGCCCACCCCCCTCTTACCCCCTGTGCGCCCGCCCGCTGTTCTTAAAATACTCACCCGGCTCCCTCGCTGGCTGGCGCCGCTTCCTGTCCTGGCTGCACCTTCTACTGTATGAGCGGTCACATGGGGCCGCCGATTACAGTCATGAATATGCGGCTCCACCTCCCATAGGGGTGGAGACGCATATTCATTACTGTAAATGAGCGGCCCCACGTGACCGCTCATACAGTAGAAGGTGCGGCGAGGACAGGAAGCAGCGCCAGCCAGCGAGGGAGCCGGGTGAGTATTTTAAGAACAGTGGGCGGGCGCACAGGGGGTGGGAGGGGGGTGGGCACATGGATCTTTATTTTAAACATGAGAAACAAAAAAAAGGAATATTCATATCTTCTCTACAGCAAACACTGCTGCAAAGAAGATATGAATGGCAGCTTCAGCACCAGATGCAGGGGACAGCGCTAAACTTTAGCGCTGTCTCGTGCACGGTGCGTGTGGTACCCAGTGGGCACACGGGCGGCACACGTGTGCCACACTGATGTGCCACAGAAACACATGGGCACACGGACACGGATAATTCAGGTACCGATTTTTCCGGTACCGGAATTATCTGGACATGTGGGACTGCCCTTAGGCTCATTCAAAATGACAATTTGTCCTGCAAAAAACTAGTCTTCACACAGCTATGTAGGTGGAAATAATAAAGTAATAAAAAAGTAAGGCCGAAGTAAAAGGAAAAACACAAAATGAAAGACTGCCTTTAAGGTTTTAATGGGATTTTCTGGTTTCAACTGTCCTCAGACAAGTTTACTTTAAAAAATACAAACTGTGCTTTACTCACACTTTCCAATTCCAGTGCTATAGTGATATAATGCTCCAGTGATATAATGTAAATTAAAAATGTTTCGGTAGTTGTTGTTCTGGCCGTTATTTTGGCCCAAACAACATGACAGATCCTGTTTTCTTGGAGCTGTGCATTATTTAATTCTTCTAGAATTTCTTTCTGGAAATGTATCAACAAGTTAACAATTTGAGGAATTGAGCTCTAAGAAAAGATGTTATAATATTGGTATTTTATAGGGCACAAGCGTTTATTACCTAAAACCTTACAATTAGTGTTGAGCGATACCGTCCGATACTTGAAAGTATCGGTATCGGATAGTATCGGCCGATACCCGAAAAATATCGGATATCGCCGATACCGATATCCGATACCAATACAAGTCAATGGGACATCAAGTATCGGAAGGTATTCTCATGGTTCCCAGGGTCTGAAGGAGAGGAAACTCTCCTTCAGGCCCTGGGATCCATAGGGATGTGTAAAATAAAGAATTAAAATAAAAAATATTGATATATTTACCTCTCCGGCGGCCCCTGAACTCAGCGCGGGTAACCGGCAGGCTTCGTTGTTCAAAATCAGCGCTTTTAGGACCTGAGAATCACGTCCCGGCTTCTGATTGGTCGCGGGCCGCCCATGTGACCGCCACGCGACCAATCACAAGCCGCGACGTCACCGCAAGCTATTAACGCGCTCATTTTTAAAAATGAGCGCGTTAATGACTTTCAAAGACGTAGCGGCTTGTGATTGGTCGCGTGGCCGCGACCAATCACAAGCCGCCACGTCTTTGAAAGCCATTAACGCGCTCATTTTTAAAAATGAGCGCGTTAATAGCTTGCGGTGACGTCGCGGCTTGTGATTGGTCGCGTGGCCGCGACCAATCACAAGCCGCTACGTCTTTGAAAGTCATTAACGCGCTACTTGCGGTATCGGAATGCTCAACACTACTTACAATTCATACGTGTCTTTAAATCTTGATTTGCCTATTCATATTTAGTTGTTAAACTATGGTGTGTGTAAATGTAATATGTTAAGTTTATGTAAACTTTGACAGTCAATGTATGATTAACATAATGTTCTCTATTTTAAAGCTTTGCAGACAGAAAAATTTATCTCTGATGACAAATATGGTTCATTAGCATTTAAAATGCAGATTTAATGATAATTATAACATACTAACAAATGCAGCTACACATAAGGTATAATTAATCAGATGACAAGTTTCTTCAAAGGTCTAAGGAATCATTTTGTGCTACATTTAGATTTTTTTAGGTGTATATTTTGTGTTTCAATAAATTATTTCATTTTCACCATGTAAAATGTCAAATAGAGCTGTATAAGCCCTTCTCATGAAAATAAAAAAAAGTGTGACTTCAAGTGTTTGCTATAATAACATACAGTGTAATGCCTCTACAAGGAATTGCATCAATGTAAAATAAAAATAATGTGCTGCCATTGTGTATGACAATAGTTATAAAGAATGCCGCAGCATATTCTTGTAGCCACATATAAAAAAACTTACAAAGCAGAAGTTAAACAAATTTTAAGGAGTAGGAACACCTATTTCATGCATTTTTTTACAGTGTTTTTCACCTTTCCCATCTCAAATGCTGGTCCATGCTTTTACTTCACTCCTCACTTCACTCCTGGCTTCCGTGCTATAACCAGCAATATTTCCAATCTCAGTCCAGTTTACTGTGTGTTGTCTATGCTCATCAGTCAGTAAGCAAGTTATCAGCCTCCTGCAACTGTGCCTACTTATCACACCTAGCCTCTGCAATCAAGACAACACATCTCTTCAAGTGAGTTTCCAATTTTCGTAAATGGCACTAACCATATTCCTGCTATACGTCTTTATTTGCATACATTTCTGCTTTTACCTTTGGCCTAACGGAAAATAGTAATTTGCAGGTTTCTCTGTAATTTCTGTGATTAACTGTATCCTTGCTGGAAGATGCCAAATACCATGTTCATCTCTGCATTACCATGATTACAGGAACTGCATTCCTGCTGAAAGATGCTTATTTCTTTTCTGCACATCTGACTTATACTCATCTAGTGCTCAGCTCATCTTGTTTGTTTGCCATCCACCATACCCTGGTGTTGTGGTCCTCCCATATCCACATGTTGTCCTTCAAGATCTGCTGCACCCATCGCTTATAATGGGTGTTGTGCACCCATATCTATGGCTTAGAAAATCCACCTTAATTTGTGAGCCCGTTGGCAAACATCAGAAAATGTGTTTATTGATGTTTGGCTAATAAGAATTTTTGTGGTAGTGTCATTAAGATTTTAGACTGTTGCCTACTACAGCCTTTATGTATCACAGATACAAACCCATATCAAATCCATCAGTGAGCTTGTCAGACAGCACCATCTGTAATTCTTTTATCCCTTTTTTTTCACTGAATCATTTTCTAAGCCAATTTATGAAGAGTTAAAAGTTCAACTAATTTGGTTAAAAGTAATCAACAAATCATCATAAGGGACTGCTTTGAGTGTAGCACACTGATTTATTCATTATCAACTCATTATGCAGTCTACTTAAAGACATACACAAAGGCTGCAGAAGAAAATCAACTGTAAATTTAAATTAAAATATACAGCTCTGGCAAAAATTAAGAGACCACAACATCATGGGCTGCCCAATCTCCAGACCTGAACCCCATTGAAAACCTCTGGAATGTAATCAAGAGGATGATGGATAGTCACAAGACATCAAACAAAGAAGAACTGCTTACATTTTTGCGCCAGCAGCAGTATGATAGACTGGTGGAATGCGTGCCAAGATGCACAAAAACTGTGATTAAAAGCCATGGGTATTCCACAAAATATTGATTTCTGAACTCTTCCAGAGGTAAAACATTAGTATTGTTGTTTCTAAATGATTATTAATTTTTCTTTGCATTATTTGAGGTTTAAAAGCACTGTTTTATTTATTTTGACCATTTTTCTTTGCCAGAAAAAAATACAAAATTTATTGCTTGGAAATTCCGAGACATGTTGTCAGAAGTTTATAGAATAAAAGAACAATTTACATTTTACTCAAAAATATACCTATAAAGAGAAAAATCAGACAAACTGAACATTTTACAGTGGTCTCTTAATTTTTGCCAGAGCTGTATATATTTGCAAAAATTACTATATTCAAAATTGCATGAATTTAGGCAAATATAAAAATGGCTTTGAAATGGCTTTTGAAACATTTTAATTCTTACAGGACCTTCCTCAACTGTGTCCATGAGCCATGACTTTGTTCATTTTTTTCGATCACTTTAGCCATATGAGGGCTTGCTATTTGCAGGCTGAGTTGTAGTTTTGAATGACACTATTTATATTGCCATAAAATGTCCTAAAAATTGTATAATTAAAAAAATTACAAAAAATACAGTTTATGTATCCATTTTCTGAGATTTATCTTTTACTTTTACATCGATTGACCTGTGTAAGAGAGTTTTTATGTGGCAATTTGATCTTTTATTGATATCATTTTGGAGTGCATGCAGTTTTTTAACAGCTATTTATTACATTTTTTAAGAAGTACGACAAATGAATAACAGAAATTCTAGCATTTAATTTTTTTTCTTTATGGTGTTTAATATGCGGTTTAAATACACTGGTCAAAAAAATAAAGGGAGCACTTAAACAACAGAATATAACTCCAAGTAAATCAAACTTCTGTAAAATTAAACTGTCCACTTAGGAAGCAACACTGTTTGACAATCAATTTCACATGCTGTTGTGCAAATAGAATAGACAACAGATGGAAATTATTGGCAATTATCAAGACACACTCAATAAAAGAGTGGTTCTGCTGGTGGGGACCACAGACCACATCTGAGTACCAATGCTTTCTGGCTGATGTTTTGGTCACTTTTGAATGGTGTTTGTGCTTTCACACTCATAGTAGCAAGAGATGGGCTCTACAACCCACACAAGTGGCTCAGGTAGTGCAGCTCATCCAGGATGACATATCAATGCGAGCTGTGGCAAGAAAGTTTGCTGTGTCTGTCAGTATAGTGTCCAGAGGCTGGAGGTGCTACCAGGAGACAGGCCAGTACACCAGGAGACGTGGAGGGGGCTGTAGGAGGGCACCATGTAGCATAGCGACTGGTCATGTGAATGATGGATGGTATGTATCGCAGAGGTGGATGGCCCTGTGATGGAAGCCTGGGTATGTTTTGCTCAAGCAGATCTACTGATTAGGGGTTTGTTTACATTGGGAAAGGCTTCCAGGTGATTGGAGAGATGGGTGGGTTCAGTCACCTACAAACCCAGCCAAAGAGGCGTGTCTGAACACGTAAGATGGTTTTGTGTGTAAGGACCTGTGGTGATGTCACACTCACCTGACTAGCAATGTGACAGGTACTTGGGTGTGGTTACACCTATGTAAAGGAGGTGTGTGTAGCACATGGTAAGAGAGACATTGAGTGAGTGTGTGAGTGTCTGTCAGGGTGGACACACTTCCATGTGTCCTGGCAGGACACTGCAAAATGGCCTGTGTGTTGGACAGTTCCAAGTGGGGACGTCCTGGAGCACACAGAGACCATTCCAGGCTGGAGAGCCTGCGTGCTGGACATAGCACGGACGGTTGGTGTTGGAGACTCCTGTGAGTGGAGTCGTCCTGGAAGCACCTGGAGACCGTAGACCTGGACGGTCTGTGTTGAGGACCTGGGACTGACCTGAAGTCAGTGTAATAAGGAGTGGAACTTCTGAGAGGTAACCCCGGACAACGGGATTGTAATATACAGCAGAGAAGCCTATCTGCTACGTGAACTGTCCAATGTTTCATGGCTGTAATGAAATGGACTGTACCCTGTCTGGTTTATGTGGAGTTTGAATAAACCATATGGACTGATATGTGTGAGATATCTGTTATGACCTGGTGATTAGGAGCACCCGACCTGATAGTTAAACTCATACAGGATGAGCTCTGGGATGTGGGAGCTCTGCTGACCGCAAGCCCTAATCCTATCGCACACACTAAAAATAGCCGTGGAGCGCTCCTGACGCTTCCTAGGCGCCTCGTCACAGCCTCAGAGCTAGCTAGCCCTAGAGAAGAAAATAAAGCCTAACTTGCCTCAGAGAAATTCCCCAAAGGAATAGGCAGCCCCCACACATATAATGACTGTGAGGAAAGATGAAAGTCACAAACGCAGAAATGAAATGGGTTTCAGCAAAGGGAGGCCAGACTTACTAAATAGACAGAGGATAGGAAAGGAATCTTTGTGGTCAGCACAAAAACCTACAAAAGACCACGCAGAGTGTGCAAAAGGGTCCTCCGCACCGACTCATGGTGCGGGGGGTGCCAATCTGCATCCCAGAGCTTCCAGCTAGCAAGACAAAATCAGGATAACCAGCTGGACAAAGAAACAATGAGCAAAAATAACAATAAGGAACTTAGCTTCTGCAGGAGAAGACAGGTCACCAGGCAGATCCAGGAGCGAACTGAACCAATGCTAAAACATTGACAGCTGGCATGGAGTAACGATCTGAGTGGAGTTAAATAGAGAAGCCAACCAAAGGATAACCCACGTCACCTGTGTAAGGAACCTCAGAAGCATCAGCTTCACTCATAGCCACCAGAGGGAACCCATAGACAGAACTCGCCGAAGTACCATTCACGACCACAGGAGGGAGTTCGACAACAGAATTCACAACAGATATCGTGCCTGAAGTGTTTATCCTGCTGCCAAGCGAAAATCCCCAAGACCCATAGCGGGTGAAACGCTACAATTGGTGTTTCGAATGCGGGCAGCGATCCAAGGAGCACATGTTGCAGCGATGGCTGGTCTGAGCCAGAAGAGTGGACGGTCTTTACAACTGTGATTAATGCTAACCGGGGTCAGTGAGGATCTGCTGTTTATGGGATACCTCTGAGGAGAAGAGGGATCCAGGAACCTGTGTGGTAATGACAGGTAATGGTCTTGAAAACCGTGAGTAAATACTGACCGGGATCAGTGAGAAAACTGTTGTGTCTGGGCACCTCTGAGGCCGAGGGGTGTCCAGGAACCCGTGAAGTTGCCAACGGGTGACGGTCTGAAAACCGTGTATTATGCTGATCGGGATCAGTGAGAAACTATATTTGGGCTGTGTTAAAGCCGGGTGTGTAACAGACTGAAATCTGTGTTGTTCTGACCGGGGTCAGTGAGAGACTGAGTTTTTTTTTCCTGAGAGTCAGCTTGCTGTGGCTCAGTGAGGTCACGAAGTTTGCTGTGGCTCGGTGGGGTCACGAAGGTGACAAGCGGCTTGCTGTGGATCGGCGGGTCCATGAAGGTGACAAGCGGCTTGCTGTGGATCGGCGGGTCCACGAAGTCTGCGGTGCAGAGCCTTGTGAAGTGTAGCTGCAGTTGCAGCAAAGAGAAAAAAGAGAAAGAGAAAAAAAAAGAAAAAGACATTGCTGGTTTAGAGTGTGCAGACTCTTAAAGGGCCAGAGTCACATTGGTGTGCTGTGCGAACTGGGGCCTGACAGTATGGTGGGAAGTCTGTTGTGAATTCCGCTCTTGGGCTCCCTCTGGTGGTTGTAAGTGGCACTTTTGTGAGTTCTGCTCTTGGGCTCCCTCTTGTGGTTTCAAGTGGTATGGCTACTCCTTGGAGTTAGCTGTCATCAGCTGCCTCCACTTATCGTCTCTTCTGCTCGGCTATTTAGGCCTGGCTGTTCCTGTTCCTGTTGCTTGCGCTTTTCTGTTCACAGATTGTGGACTTATCCGTTCAGTGCTTTCTATGTTTGTCCAGCGTTATCAGTATGAATTAATTCTGTCTTGCTGGAAGCTCTGGGAAGCAGATTTACCCTCCACACCTTTAGTCAGGTGTGGAGATTTTTTTTTGTAAACTCTGCGTGGATTTTTGTAGTGTTTTATACTGACCGCACAGTATTCCATCCTGTCCTATCTATCAAGCTAGACTGGCCTCCTGTGCTCATCCTGGTTTCATTCTGTGTATGTCTTTTTCCTCTCCACTCACAGTCATTATTTGTGGGGGGCTAATCTATCCTTTGGGGATTTTCTCTGAGGCAAGATAGTTTTTCTGCTTCTGTCTTTAGGGGTAGTTAGCTTTTAGGCTGTGACGAGATGCCTAGGGAGAGTTAGGAGCATCCCACGGCTACTTCTAGTGTTGTGTTTAGCTTAGGGACTGCGGTCAGTACAGATACCACTTCCTTCAGAGCTCGTTGCATGTTGCTCCTAGACCACCGCATCATAACAGAAGTCCACGGGGTGTACCCCAGAGTGGGGTGGTGTCCCTAAAGGGGGTGGAGTCCCAAAACAGAGTGGTGACCCCAAATAATTATGGTTGAGTCCTTAAAAGGGGTGGTGGCCCTAAGGGAGAAAATGGTCCACAAGGGGGCGGTAACCCAAAAGGGGGTGGAGCCCCAAAAAGGGGCGGTATCCCGAATAGGGATGGCGTTAAAAAAAGGCGGTGGTGAATGCATCATTGGATAGTAGGCCAGACTGTAAGTTATCCTCAGACTTGTGGGAGGAGGGGGTTCCTCTACAGCTGGAGGCTGGAAGTCTCATTACTGTTGCAGGGGCATACGTTAAGTCAGTATTGGGTCCCAAAATTGACGGGTCAGACATCGGGGTGACCAGTGTGAAGGGTTCGTCTGCCCAACTTACCAACATGATGTCACCAAATAAACCGAGTGGAGCTGACGCCCAGAAAGAGTGTGACTTGGGGGTTCACCATACTGTGGGGTATGACACAGACTATGCGGGTGACTGTGACTCTGAGGAAGTTAGGGAGTACAGTGAAGAGCCCCACCAAAAGGAAAAGTCTTCCCGTCGCTGGAGACGTAAAGGGTGCAAAGAAATGGTACCAGTTGCACTTTGTGAAGAAGTGGAGGAGGCCACCAATGGAGTGGGGCATGAAGTTGACTCAGGGATGAGTGACATAGGTGGAAGACCTTGTAGCAAAAGTGTAGTGACTAAGGCTACGTTCAGACTAGCGTTGTGCGCCGCTGCGTCGGCGACGCAACGCACGACGCACACAAAAACGCGGCAAAACGCACGCAAAAACGCTGCGTTTTGCGACGCGTGCTTCGTTTTTTGCCGAAAATTGGACGCAAGAAAAATGCAACTTGCTGCGTTTTCTTGGTCCGACGCCAGCGGCAAAAAAGACGCAAGTGTTGCAAAACGCAACACACAAAAACGCATGCGTCCCCCATGTTAAACATAGGGGCGCATGACGCGTGCGTCGCCGCTGCGTCGCCCGACGCTAAGGCGACGCACACTAGCAGAACGCTAGTGTGAACGTAGCCTTAAGGTTTGGTGACACAGACACACTGTGACATAAGGGCCAAAGCTCAAGGCCTACGTGGTGACCGCTGGGGGCGGGGCAAACCAAACAAGGAGATGTTGATGTGTGATGCTCAAAATTGACTGAGACGGTTCTCTCGACTGATAGGGCAAGGTGACTGTGACGTGTCATTACCAGTAGCAACCACTAGAGCTGAGTACGAGGTTGTGTGGACGGAGGCACTGACACAGGGGAAGGATAGTGCTCCCCAAGGTAAAGTCAGGATGCCATAATAGAAATTGTGACCTGTGTGAGGGGCGACTGCAGGTTACAGGATGACCGATTGGGTGGTGGTGACTCCCATTCAGATGTTGACGCCACATGGAAGAGTTAGAGGCAGTGACTCCTCCCTTAGCTCACGGCTTAGTGACCTAAGCGGGAGATCCTGTAGCAGAAGAAATGACAAGGGGTCATCCTTATCAAAGCGTGTGACGGAAATGGTTGACAGACGGTTTGACTGTCAGGGACGACAGAGAAGGGTCTCTGGTCGGGTAATAGAAAGTGCCAAAGCCCCACGGCTTTAGGCAGAGGGGGGGAATATGTATCATAGCGACTGGATATGTGAATGATGGCTGGTATGTATCGCAGAGGTGGATGGCCCTGTGATGGAAGCCTGGGTATGTTTTGCTCAAGCAGATCTACTGCTTAGAGGTTTGTTTACATTGGGAAAGGCTTCCAGGTGATTGGAGAGATGGGTGGGTTCAGTCACCTACAAACCCAGCCAAAGAGGCATGTCTGAAAACGTAAGATGGTTTTGTGTGTAAGGACCTGTAGTGATGTCACGCTCACCTGACTAGCCATGTGACAGGTACTTGGGTGTGGTTACACCTATGTAAAGGAGGTGTGTGTAGCACATGGTAAGAGAGAGATTGAGTGAGAGTGTGAGTGTCTGTCAGGGTGGACACACTTCCATGTGTCCTGGCAGGACACTGCAGAATGGCCTGTGTGTTGGACAGTTCCAAGTGGGGACGTCCTGGAAGCACACAGACACCATTCCAGGCTGAAGAGCCTGCGTGCTGGACATAGCACGGACGGTTGGTGTTGGAGACTCCTGGGAGTGGAGTCGTCCTGGAAGCACCTGGAGACCGTAGACCTGGACGGTCTGTGTTGAGGACCTGGGACTGACCTGAAGTCAGTGTAATAAGGAGTGGAACTTCTGAGAGGTAACCCCGGACAACGGGATTGTAATATACAGCAGAGAAGCCTATCTGCTACGTGAACTGTCCAATGTTTCATGGCTGTAATGAAATGGACTGTACCCTGTCGGGTTTATGTGGAGTTTGAATAAACCATATGGACTGATATGTGTGAGATATCGTGCCTGAAGTGTTTATCCTGCTGCCAAGCGAGTATCCCCAAGACCCGTAGCGGGTGAAATGCTACAACCGCTACCTCAGCCATTGTGCAGGGAGGAACAGGGGGAGCACTGCCAGAGCCCTGCGAAATGACCTCCAACAGGCCACAAATGTGCATGTGTCTGCAAAAACGGTTAGAAAATGACTCCATGAGGATGGTCTGAGTGCCTGACGTCCACAGAGTGGGGTTGTGCTCACAGCCTTACACTCTGCAGGATGCTTGGCATTTGCCACAAAACACCAGGATTGGCAAATTCGCCACTGGTGCCCTGTGCTCTTCACAGATGAATGCAAGTTCACACTGAGCACATGTGACAGACATGATAGAGTCTGGCGATGCCGTGGAGAGCAATCTGCTGCTTTGAAACATCCTTCAGCATGACCGGCTTGGCATTGGGTCAGTAATGGTGTGGGGTGGCATTTCCTTGGAGGGCCACACCGTCCTCCATGTACTTGCCAGAGGTAACCCGACTGCCAATAGGTACCGAGATGAGATCCTGAGACCCCTTGTGAGACCATATTCTGGTACGGTTGGCCCTGGGTTCCTCCTAATTCAGGACAATGCCAGACCTCATGTGGCTGGAGTGCATCAGCAGTTCCTGCAAGATGAAAGCATTGAAGATATGAACCTGATTGAACACATCTGGGACATCATGTCGCACACCATCCACCAATGTAACATTGCACCACGGACTGTCCAGGAGTTGGCGGATGCTTTAGTCCAGGTCAGGGAGGAGATCCCTCAGGAGACCATCCGACTCCTCCACCCATGTGACCGCCACGCGACCAATCAGAAGCCGCGACGTCATTTCTCAGGTCCTAAATTCCTAGAATGAGGAGTTTAGTGCCTGAGAATGACGTTGCGGCTTCTGATTGGTCGCGTGGCGGTCACATGGGCGGCACACGAACAATCAGAAGCCGCGACGTCATTCTCAGGTCCTAAACGCGCTCATTTTAAACAAAGAAGCCTGCCGGTTACCCGCGGTGATGTCCAGGGGCCGCCGGAGAGGTGAATATATCAATATTTTTTATTTTAATTCTTTATTTTACACCTCACTATGGATCCAATACCGATACCCGATACCACAAAAGGATCGGATCTCGGTATCGGAATTCCGATACCGCAAGTATCGGCCGATACCCGATACTTGCGGTATCGGAATGCTCAACATTATTGTGCACCTGACAATCATGTAGCATGGGAGCCAATGAGAGTCAATGCAAGAGCGCACTAGCAACTAGTTCATTGATATGACACAGTCAGCAACTGATATCTAAATGATAAAACAGAAGAGATTGGAGGTAACACAGATTTATTGATTTTACTCATTTATATTACACCGCTATTTCCACAGCACTTTACAACCTCATCATCATCACTGTCCCCATTGGGTCTAACAATCTAGATTCTCTAGCAGTATGTGTTTGGAGAGTGGGAGAAAATCAGAGTACTCGGAAGAAACTCATACAAACTCCTTGCAAATGTTTTCCTTGGTGGACAACTGTTACTGCCATTAAACACAGGTGCCAGCTATAGCACACATCTGGCATCTGTCCGGTATGGAAGGCTCAACTCCTGTTCCTACCCTATAACTTAAATAAAGCTGATTTTTAGTTTCAGAATGTTTTGAAATAAATGTACAGGGTGGGCCATATATATGGATACACCTAAATAAAATGGGAATGGTTGGTGATATCAATTTCCTGCTTGTGGAACATTAGTATATGGGAAGAGGAAAACTTTTCAAGGTGGGTGGTGATCATAGCGGCCATTTTGAACTTGGCCATTTTGGATCCAACTCTTTTTTTTCCAATAGGAAGAGGGTCATGTGGCACATCAAACTTATTGAGAATTTCACAAGAAAAACAAGTGTGTGCTTGGTTTTAACATAATGTTATACTTTCATGAGTGATTTACAAGTTTATGACCACTTATAAAATGTGTTCAAAGTGCTGCCCATTGTGTTGGATTTTCAATGCAACCCTACCACTCTTGACACACTGATAGCAACACCGCAGAAGAAATGCTAGCAAGGCTTCCAGCATCCTTTGTTTCAGATGCTGGGGTCATCTGAAGGCAATTGTCTATGCTGTGAAGATACGAGATGTGCAGCATCTGAAACAACGGATACTATGTACTAGGTACCATAATGTGTTGTGGCACTGTGTTGGCATTATAATGTGCTATAGGGTAAATCATACTCTGTGTGTGTGTTTAAGGGGCTTTAATGGGAGCATCATACACAATAATTGTCATGAAAGTGGTATGGTGGGTGAGAATAATAAGTTCTTAGGGGCTTCAATAGGGGCATAATTTCGGTTGTCTGTGACAATTCATGTCCCTTTCTGAATCTAAAAGCTGGGAGATGGGGTCCCACCTACTTTGCAGAATTTTTTTGGAGGGGGTGTAGTAATGATGGACTATTCTGCATTCATACCTCTGAATACAACAATCACACTATGTGAACAGTGGTTTGAGGCTTTATATGTAATGCGAATAGTGAAGTGAGTTCTCAACATTGTGTGATGGTAATTTATAGCATATAAGTATTGCAAGTGTTAATGTACAATTTTGGTAGTTCCTAGTGCAAGGTAAGCACATTTTTTGGATCTTGATTTGGATCCAGTCGCTAACCTTACGAAACAGCTGCATGGTCTGTCTTTAGAACTGTCCTACCAACGATTTAAGGTTTTGTCACAAAAGACAGCTGAACTGGAACCTAAAGCGGCACTCCCTTATAGGTTTTTTGGGGGTAAGGATACATTTTTTAATTTCAGGGAAACCTGCAAGCCTTATTTCAGGCCTCATCCATGGTAATCTGGAAGTAAGGTAAGGGTGCGGATTGTTGTTTCCCTTCTTCAAGGAGACTCTCAATCCTGGGCCTTCTCACTCCCATCTGACTCATTGTCACTCCAGTTAGTAGATGGATATTTCACAGCTCTTGGTCTAGTTTATTATGACCAGGTCTTTCTTGTGGAATGTAAACCACATAAGATCCAGCAGGGAGACCAACCAGCAAAGGATTTTTTTGTTCAGAATTCTGTAGATGGGCCATTGACACCCGGTGGAATAATCCTGTCCTTAGGAGTTAGTTTTGTCAAGGCCTGTCTGAACGATGAAAGGATGCATTTACGCAGTACGAAACTTCAACATCGTTAGAGGCCGCCATGGCTCTTGCTATACGTTTGGATATATGCCTCAGGGATAAACCTGAAGTGATCTCACCACCTGTGGTACTTTCCAAAACTGACGTTCTCCCTGTGTACTCTGAAGAACCTATGCAGTGAGGGGGGCTTTTCCCTTTATGGGTCTGTGCATTTACTGTGGCAAAAAGAGTTATTTCATTGGGGTTTGTCCATCTATACCGAAACACCAGAAAGTGTTGGAAGTGATAATAAGTACTGAAAATGAGACACTATCTGTCCTACTGGAGACTGTGGCAAGAGCCAAAATGGCTGATGCTCGGTTCGATCAGATCCATAGTCTCTCCTGTAGTAAACTGACAAAGTCCATTCCCATATTTGTGATAGACTCTGTATCTCTAGGTCAGAGAAGCTTTACGCAGAGAGCCCATAAAGTGAACCTTTCGTGGAAGGCATCCCTATTCCTATTGTGTTGGGTTTTTCATGGTTGTCTATAAATTATCCAGTCATAGACTGGCAGGCCAGAGAGATAATTAAGTGATTTCTGTAAAAATAATTGCCTAGGTACTATTATCTCTAGCGTCTCCACTAAAAACTTTCCATCTCTTCTTTCTGATTTTAAGGAGGTGTTCTCTGAAAAGGGGTGTCAAGAACTGCCTTCCCATTATGTGTATAATTTTCCTGTGACTTTGCTTCCAGGTGCAAAGTTGCCCAGGACCAGTGTTAGGGCTGGCGGAACGCACTGAGTAAATATACTGATAGTAAAGGGGCATTCGCAGCCCCGAGTTCAACGTGCAGGAATGGAACCTGCTGCTCCGCCAGAATAGACACGGGTTCCATCACCCGGTCTGTAAAGGAGCGAACTCTGTTGCTTCACAGAGTCGCATGGAATAAAGGTAACTCTGTGCCCTGTTAGCAGTCACAGGGTGCAGCAAATGGATACTAGTGGAATCCCTACATTTCACCTCCACTATGCTAGTGATTGATCCCGCTCTGACCCTTGGTGGCTTTTGAGCCCGCGCCTGAGGATGCCCTGAGTCAGATGCTGGGATCAAGCGGGAGTTCCCACCCTACACTGATGGATTGTCAGGAGAAACCGGAGATAGCCGCACAGAGTGCGTACAGCACCGCATTGGCGGTCACTGCTGGTTAGATGCAGTATAGATTGTGCCTGGTGCTGGATGGCACTATCTGGTGCTAGACAGCTCCAACATTCGCGAACATTCATCAACTCTAAGGATGGTAATGATTCGGAGGTTTCACCAGAACAGTCATACATCCACACACACACACAATTACTGATTTATACTAGCGCATGGCCGTGCGGTCCAATAGGAGCTGCTACAGGACCTGAGCATGTGACCCACGACCTCCAATGAGAGGTCGTCCCTTGAGCATGCTCAGTAGAGGAAAAATAGGACTTAGTCCCAGGAGCATCTGCTCGCTGCTGATCAGTGCTGATTACAATGGCTGAGCCTGGAAGATCACAGCGCACAGTATCTGCCTGAGCCAGACGCTGGGATCAACATCTCTGCTGAGCAGGCCCCACTGCGGCAGGAGAAGAATGGGAGACTGCAGTGGAGGTGGTTTGAGATTCCCCCTGTGCAGTGGCAGGAACCTGACACCTAACAACCAAATTATGCAATCTGTAACTTTCTGAGAGACAGGCCATGAAAGACTATATCTCTGAGAGTCTTGCCAAGGAATATATTAGACCGTCATTTTCACCTGTTAGCGGCAGGGTTCTTCTTTGTAAAGATAAAAGATGGGGGCCTGCTTCCCTGTTTAGACTTTTGTGAGGTAAATTGGTTTACTAGCTGGGATCCATATCCCCCACACTCATTCCTGATTTGTTCATGCAAACTATTGTGGCAAAATGGTTCTGTATGTTGGATCTCAGGGGAGCCTAAAATCTGATTAGGGTTCAGAAGGGAGATGAGTGGAAGACAGTGTTTAATACCCCAAAGGGCATTATGAAAACCTTGTCATGACTTTTGGTTTGACTAATGCTCAGGCCGTGTTGTAAATTTTCGTTACTGCCCTCTTCCATCACCTCTTGGGTAGATTTGTAGATCTGACACTGCCTCTGATACATATTGTGAATCACAGATCTTCCATTTTGCCTGCCTGTTTGTGTTTCATGTGAAATGGATTCAGTTTTTCTTTGATGCTGAAGAGGTTAATGACACTTTCAATGGTGGCTAGAAACTTGCAGCTCCAATTCACAGCTATTCCTGACCTGGTCATTTCCACTCGCTATAAAATCTGACCAGACTTTCTCTTCCTTGCAGTGAAAGTTTTACTTCCTAGCTCCTTGGAGTCGCTGTGCTGAATTGGAGATGTCCCTTTCCCGAGTTACGGACAGTTACAGCGTGACAGGTGTACTGCTGAAGTGGACAGGAAATTCCAGAGGCGGATGGAGCCAGTGGGCTTGGGGATAGTCCAGGATGACCGTGTGGTAGTACTGAAAATGCGTGTACTGAAGAAGTAAGAAATATTAAGTGTTTTGCCCTATCCCACATGTCACAACCTGAAGAACTTGAACTAACCAGTAATTTGCTTGAAGCAATGAACTTGGTGTCCCATGAATTGTGTACGTTGGCTCCTGAAGATGGAAGCCTGATAGCCCACAAGTGATTGTAATATACCCAATATCTGACAGCACACTGAGACTGGGACACTTTTTTCCTGCAAAGTGCCAATGTAACTGGAAAGCAGCTCCGTCATGACTACCACTTTTCAGAGGAGACTACCACTTTTCATCAAAGCACCAGAATTTTGGCATAAATTGCTTTGAAAAGTCACAAAATTAGGACAAGACAAATTAGAAGAGAAAAAAAGGAGATGAAGTGACAAGACGAGCCCTCTCATTTTAAATGGTTAAATGCTTAGTTTGATTTTCTCTGAAGCATCTAAAGGGTAAAAGGTCAAATTCAGAGTTTACTATAAATAGGGCAGGCTTAACTCCTGACCTGTTCCATCTCCACATCATAAATGTACAACAGGGTGCTCTAATTTGTTGATAGTATTAGTAACACCACATAAATGAAACATGTAGGGGGTACTTTTTAGCTCAAAGGCTAATTTTTATCATTCAACTTATGCCTTATTGTATTAGTAATTGAATGATTAAAAAGCAGCATCTAAAAATAATCAAAAAACGGTACAAAATTATGCAAAGATAAATTCTATGAACGAAAAGTGGTAAAAAGAAAGCTTGTACAATAAAAAGAAATACAACCGGTAATGCCAATATCAATATCAATGTTATAACACAAACAGCAAGCTTGACGCATCTGATTCAGTGTTGTTCTTTTGCATTACTTTTAATCTACTATATAAAGCTGAATGTGTGTATGTGTGTGTGTATGTATGTCCGGGATTGGCATCTGCACCGTCGCAGCTACAGCCACAAAATTTTGCACAGTCACACGTCTGGACCCCGAGAGCATCATAGGCTATATTGTGAGGCGAAATTTTAACCCCGCGCGTTCCAATTCACCAAACAATTTTGCCCCTATCTACACAATGGGGAAAAAAGTGAAAGGAAAAGTGTTGGAGGCGTCGCAGCTACAGAAACAAAATTTTGCACAGTCACACGTCTGGACCCTGAGAGCATCATAGGCTATGTTGTGAGGTGAAATTTTAACCCCGCGCTTTCCAATTCACCAAACAATTTTGCCCCTATCTATATAATAGGGAAAAAAGTGAAAGGAAAAGTGTTGGAGGTGTCGCAGCTACAGAAACAAAATTTTGCACAGTCACACGTCTGGACCCTGAGAGCGTCATAGGCTACGTTGTGAGGTGAAATTTTAACCCCGCGCTTTCCAATTCACCAAACAATTTTGCCCCTATCTACATAATGGGGAAAAGTGAAAGGAAAAGTGTTGGAGGCAAATTGACAGCTGCCAGATGTGAACAAGGGGGACTTAAAGGGACACTGTCACCTGAATTTGGAGGGAACAATCTTCAGCCATGGAGGCGGGGTTTTTGGGTGTTTGATTCACCCTTTCCTTACCCGCTGGCTGCATGCTGGCTGCAATATTGGATTGAAGTTCATTCTCTGTCCTCCATAGTACACACCTGTGCAAGGTAAGATTGCCTTGTGCAGGCATGTACTACGGAGGACAGAGAATGAACTTCAATCCAATATTGCAGCCAGCGGGTAAGGAAAGGGTGAATCAAACACCCAAAAACCCCGCCTCCATGGCTGAAGATTGTTCCCTCCAAATTCAGGTGACAGAGTCCCTTTAAAGAGTGAGAGCGATGGCGCCAAAGAGTATATACCGTACAGTTGCTAAGGTGGGACCCTGACATTGGATACTCACCACACACGGGGAAATGAACACACACACAAAATGCGCCACACACTACCACGTGCTTGAACACATATACCACCCTCAGCACACATTTCACCACACATACACCAACCTCGCCACATAAAAGTTGAAACACAAAAGTCGCCACTCAAAACTCGCCACGCGCAGAACTCGCCACATGCAAAAACTAGGCTCTTGCAAAACTCGCCACAAGTGCAAAACTCACCTCATGGAAAACTCGCCACACGCAAAACTTGCACACACGGAAAAATTGCCACATGCACAAAAGTTGCAACACATGCAAAAGTTGCCTCACACAAAACTTGCACATACTCAAAAGGCACCACACATAAAACTCGCCACGCGCAAAACTCGCCATGCGCAAAACTTGCTGCACACAACTTGCTACACTAACCTGTCACATGCAACTCGACACACAAAAAGTTGCTACACGCATGTTGCCACACAAAACTCATCTCACAAAAGTCGCTACATGCATGTCGCCACACGCAACTCAACACACACAACTTGACAAACGAAACTCACCCTAAAACACACACAAGTCTGGTATTATCCTTCAAAAATAAAAATCTGATTAATAAGCAGACAAACTACAACAAATGTACCATATAGGAAATACGGCAGCTGTCAGTCACATGACCTGTCTATTATGTGTATGTGTGAGCTAATATATACTGCCAGGGGGAGGGCTTCCTGTTGGCTGGGGTTTTATCAGGCTGCCAATTTAGCTTACAAATACTGAGGTAAAAATACTGAGCAAATAACGTGTGAACGAGGTCTAATACAGGAGGAGATGACACACAGGTATATACTATATACAGGGGAGATGACACACAGATATATACTATATACAGCAGAGATGACACACAGGTATATACTATATAGAGGAGGAGATGACATACAGGTACATATATATACAGGAGGAGATGACATACAGGTATATACTATATACAGGAGGAGATGACATACAGGTATATGCTATATATAGAAGATGACATGCAGGTATATACTATATACAGGAGGAGATGACACACAGATATATACTATATACAGGGGAGATGACACACAGGTATATTCTATATACAGGAGGAGATGACATACAGGTATATGCTATATATAGAAGATGACATGCAGGTATATACTATATACAGGAGGAGATGACATACAGGTATATACTATATACAGGTGGAGATGACATACAGGTATATACTATATATAGAAGGAGATGACATTCAGGTATATACTATATATAGGGGAGATGACACACAGCAGGTATATACTATATACAGGGGAGATGACATACAGGTATATACTATATACAGGAGATGACACAGATGTATACTATATACAGGTCCTTCTCAAAAAATTAGCATATAGTGTTAAATTTCATTATTTACCATAATGTAATGATTACAATTAAACTTTCATATATTATAGATTCATTATCCATCAACTGAAATTTGTCACATCTTTTATTGTTTTAATACTGATGATTTTGGCATACAACTCCTGATAACCCAAAAAACCTGTCTCAATAAATTAGCATATCAAGAAAAGGTTCTCTAAACGACCTATTACCCTAATCTTCTGAATCAACTAATTAACTCTAAACACATGCAAAAGATACCTGAGGCTTTTATAAACTCCCTGCCTGGTTTATTACTCAAAACCCCCATCATGGGTAAGACTAGCGACCTGACAGATGTCAAGAAGGCCATCATTGACACCCTCAAGCAAGAGGGTAAGACCCAGAAAGAAATTTCTCAACAAATAGGCTGTTCCCAGAGTGCTGTATCAAGGCACCTCAATGGTAAGTCTGTTGGAAGGAAACAATGTGGCAGAAAACGCTGTACAACGAGAAGAGGAGACCGGACCCTGAGGAAGATTGTGGAGAAGGACCGATTCCAGACCTTGGGGAACCTGAGGAAGCAGTGGACTGAGTCTGGTGTGGAAACATCCAGAGCCACCGTGCACAGGCGTGTGCAGGAAATGGGCTACAGGTGCCGAAATGGGCTACAGAGAAGCAGCACTGGACTGTTGCTAAGTGGTCCCAAGTACTTTTTTCTGATGAAAGCAAATTTTGCATGTCATTCGGAAATCAAGGTGCCAGAGTCTGGAGGAAGACTGGGGAGAAGGAAATGCCAAAATGCCTGAAGTCCAGTGTCAAGTACCCACAGTCAGTGATGGTGTGGGGTGCCATGTCAAGCTGCTGGTGTTGGTCCACTGTGTTTCATCAAGGGCAGGGTCAATGCAGCTAGCTATCAGGAGATTTTGGAGCACTTCATGCTTCCATCGGCTGAAATGCTTTATGGAGATGAAGATTTCATTTTTCAGCACGACCTGGCACCTGCTCACAGTGCCAAAACCACTGGTAAATGGTTTACTGACCATGGTATTACTGTGCTCAATTGGCCTGCCAACTCTCCTGACCTGAACCCCATAGAGAATCTGTGGGATATTGTGAAGAGAAAGTTGAGAGACGCAAGACCCAACTCTCTGGATGAGCTTAAGGCCGCTATTGAAGCATCCTGGGCCTCCATAACATCTCAGCAGTGTCACAGGCTGATTGCCTCCATGCCACGCCGCATTGAAGCAGTCATTTCTGCCAAAGGATTCCCGACCAAGTATTGAGTGCATAACTGAACATTATTATTTGATGTTTTTTTTGTTTGTTATTAAAAAACACTTTTATTTGATTGGATGGGTGAAATATGCTAATTTATTGAGACAGGTTTTTTGGGTTATCAGGAGTTGTATGCCAAAATCATCAGTATTAAAACAATAAAAGACCTGACAAATTTCAGTTGGTGGATAATGAATCTATAATATATGAAAGTTTAATTGTAATCATTACATTATGGTAAATAATGAAATTTAACACTATATGCTAATTTTTTGAGAAGGACCTGTATAAGGGAGATGACAAACATGTATATACTGAGGTAATGAGGTGAAAATGAGAGGTGTGAGGTGAAAATGAAAAGGTGTGAGTGCAAAATGAGAGGAGTGAGGAAAAATAGTGGAGTGATCAGAAAATGACAGATGTGAGGTTTAACCCCTTAATGACCGCCAATACGTCTTTTAACTGAGCTGAGATATAAGAGAATAGCCTCCCCATACAGATGACAATCCAGCATCTGTCGGTTGTACACTATAGCTGACAACTTGCTGTATCAGCCACGATCAGTATTTGCACCATCTAAATCTGTTTAACCCCTTAGATGCTGCTGTCAATAGTGACTACATCATTATAAATGGTTAACAGTGTGTGGGGGCTTCTTCTTTGTCACAATTGGTGCCCTCAGATCATGATTTTGTTGTCCTGATGTTTGCCATGGCAATTCATGACCAAATAGCGGCTTTAGAGTCTGACGGCTGTAGTAATCTGTTCAGAAGTTAGCAACATTTAGGTGGTAAAAATACACATTTTCATTTCTGTCATACCACTTTGCATTAATTCCTGTAAAGCACCTGAAGGGTTAATAAACTACCTGACAGCAGTTTTCAATATGTTTAGGGGTGCTGTTTTTAAAATAGTATCACGTTTGTGGGTTTCCCAATATATGGGACCCCTAAAGTCACTTCAAACATGGATAAGTCCCTAAAAAAATAAATTTTGTAAATTTCTTTGAAAAAATGAAAAATTGCTGCTACATTTTTAAAGCTCCTAAAATGCTAACAAAATAAAATAACATTTTACAAATGGTGCTGATGTAAAGCAGACATGTGGGAAATGTTATTTATTAATGGTTTGCTGTTGTATGACTATCTGGATTAAAGGGATAATCATTCAAATTTAGAAAATTGCTAATTTTTTAAAATTTTTCTCAAATTTTTGATATTTTTTATAAATAAACACAAAAAATGTTGAACAAAATTTACCATTATCATAAAGTATAATGTGTCACGAAAAAACAGTCTCAAAATCACTGGGATTTGTTGAAGCGTTGCAGAGTTATTACCACATAAAGTGACACTGGTCAGATTTCAAAAATTTGGCTCGGTCACTAAGGGGTTAAATGACAAGTGTTAGGGGGGAATGAGAGGAGTGAGGGGGAAAATGAGAGGCGTGATGGGAAAATAAGAGAAGTGAGGTGCTATAACTAACCACAGATATTTACTATGCCCAGGCAACGCCGGGCTCTTCAGCTAGTTTCACATAAAGCAAAAGAAATTTGTAGCACTTACTAAATTATTTAGGTATTTTTATCGCACAATATTTCACAGTGTAAATACAAACTACCTACCTACACAGTATTAATATAATTAGTCACATGCTTAAAAACATTATAACTTCTACATTCACAATGTAATAATAATATTCTACATTTGCGGTATGATACAGAATGTAGCTAATGCACTGTGAACTTGGAGCCTGATTTATTGTTGCATTTGCATCCATTTTTGTTAAGTATTTAGTGTTATGCATAGGTTTTTTGTTTGTGCCTTTTTTTAAAAATTGGGCTCAATGACTTCACCAAAGTCAGTACATTACCCAACCTGATTGGGTCCAAGCACTTCAGTTTTTCAAATACATATAAAAAAAGTATTACTAAGGAGTTAATAATTTTGTAACATAATATGTGTCTCAACTTCTAAGAGATCATAACAATCCTATTTGAGACATACTGTAACTTTTATGGTTTTATTGTGCCATTATTAGTGCTCAGCTTCTTTTTTATTAAGAGCATATTGAAGTATCTCTAACAGCATGATCAATATTTTAATAAGTATTAATATAGCCAATTTCATATATATTTAGAATCAGTGTTTTGGACTAATAATTCTTCATATGCCTATCAGAGGCCACGCACATACAACTAATGTTAAGATGGCGGTCAGGAAAATAACTGCTCAGCACAGCGCACTGATGTCATTATGCGACGCATAGCAGTGACATTTAAAGTCACTGGCCAACGAAATGCTGCGTTTGTCACTGTCACTGAAAGTCACTGCTATGTGCCAAGTGCTGACGTCAGTTTGTGTTGCATAGAAGTGATAATAAATGGTCACCGCAGGCAGCATTTAAATATCACTGCTATGCACAGTGCACAGAAGCCAGGGTGCACCATCTGATAGGTCGGTGGTATGTTTATCACCACGCCGTATATAAAGCCACAAGAGGATGCCGGGGAGCACAAGAGGATGAGAATTTTTTTTCCACTGGGCATGGGCAGGAAAGTGGACACAGGGACCTAGGATGGGGAAACATAGAGACACAGGATTTGGGGTGATACATAGGGACCCAGGATGGGAGGGATACACAAGAGGTCCAGGATGGGTGAGATACAGGTATATGAAAAAGTTTGGGCACCCCTATTAATCTTAAGCTTAATGTTTTATAAAAAATTGTTTTACTTGCAACAGCTATTTCAGTTTCATATATCTAATAACTGTTGGACACAGTAATGTTTCTGCCTTGAAATGAGGTTTATTGTACTAACAGAAAATGTGCAATCTGCATTCAAACAAAATTTGACATGTGCATAAGTATGGGCACCCTTATCATTTTCTTGTTTTAAATACTCCTACCTACTTTTTACTGACTTACTAAAGCAATTTTTTGGGTTTTCTAACCTCATTGAGCTTTGAACTTCATAGCCAGGTGTATGCAATCATGAGAAAAGCTACTTAAAGTGGCCACTTGCAAGTTGTTCTCCTGTTTGAATCTCCTCTGAAAAGTGGCATCATGGGCTCCTCAAAACAACTGTCTAATGATCTGAAAACAAAGATTATTCAACATAGTTGTTCAGGGGAAGGATACAAAAAGCTGTCTCAGAGATTTAACCTGTCAATTTCCACTGTGAGGAACATAGTAAGGAAATGGAAGAACACAGGTACAGTTCTTGTTAAGGCCAGAAGTGGCAGGCCAAGAAAAACATCAGAAAGGCAGAGAAGAAGAATGGTGAGATCAGTCAAGGACAAACCTCAGACCACCTCCAGAGAGCTGCAGCAACAACTTGCTGCAGATGGTGTCACTGTGCATCGGTCAACTATACAAAGCACTTTGCACAAGGAGAAGCTGTATGGGAGAGTGATGCGAAAGAAGCTGTTTCTGCAAGCACGCCACAAACACAGTTGGCTGAGGTATGCAAAAGCACATTTGGAGAAGCCAATTTCTTTTTGGAAGAAGGTCCTGTGGACTGATGAAACCAAGATTGAGTTGTTTGGTCATACAAAAAGGCATTATGCATGGTGGCCAAAAAGCACAGCATTCCAAGAAAAAACACTTGCTACCCACAGTAAAATTTAGTGGAGGTTCCATCATGCTTTGGGGCAGTGTGCCAATGCTGGCACAGAAATCTTGTTAAAGTTGAGGGACGCAAGGATTCCTCTCAGTATCAGCAGATTCTTGACAATAATGTTCATGAATCAGTGACAAAGTTGAAGTTACGCAGGGGATGGATCTTTCAGCAAGACAATGATCCAAAACACCGCTCCAAATCTACTCAGGCATTCATGTAGAGGAACAATTACACTGTTCTGGAATGGCCATCCCAGTCCCCAGACCTGAATATCATTGAACATCTGTGGGATCATTTGAAGAGGGCTGTCCATGCTCGGCGACCATAAAACTTAACTGAACTGGAATTGTTTTGTAAAGAGCAATGGTCAAAAATACCTTCATCCAGGATCCAGGAACTCATTAAAAGCTCCAGGAAGCGACTAGAGGCTGTTATTTTTGCAAAAGGAGGATCTACTAAATATTAATGTCACTTTTCTGGTGGGGTGCCCATACTTATGCACCTGTCAAATTTAGTTTGAATGCAGATTGCACATTCTCTGTTAGTACAATAAACCTTATTTCAAGGCAAAAACATTACTGTGTCCAACAGTTATTAGATATATGAAACTGAAATAGCTGTTGCAAAAAAAAACCAATTTTTATAAAACATTAAGCTTAAAGGGAACCTGTCACCCCGTTTTTTCAGATTGAGATAAAAATACTGTTAAATAGGGCCGGCGCTGTGCGTTACAATGGTGTATGTAGTGTACCCTGATTCCCCAACTATGCTGCGAAATACATTACCAAAGTCGCCGTTTTCGCCTGTCAATCAGGCTGGTAAGGTCGGGTGGGCGTGGTGACATCGCTGTTTCTTCCACAGCTTTCCGTTGGTGGTGTAGTGGTGTGCGCATGTCCAAGTGCCGAATCCACTGCGTGCAGGTGAAGAATAAGCGCGCGATCTGCGCTATTACCCTTGTCATCGGTGGGGGCGGCCATCTAACTGATGCCGCGCGTGCGCAGATGGAGTGCTCTGCTGCACGGGGCTTCAGGAAAATGGCCGCCGTGATCTCCATCTGCGCACGCACGGCATCCCGTGGCCATTTTCCTGAAGCCCCGTGCAGCAGAGCACTCCATCTGCGCACGCGTGGCCTCAGGAAGATGGCCGCCCCCACCGATGACAAGGGTAATAGCGCAGATCGCGCGCTTTTTCTTCACCTGCGCGCAGTTGATTCAGCACTTGGACATGCGCACACCACTACGCCACCAACGGAAAGCTGGGGAAGAAACAGCGATGTCACCACGCCCACCCGACCTGACCAGCCTGATTGACAGGTGAAAACGGCGACTTTGGTAATGTATTTCGCAGCATAGGTGGGGAATCAGGGTACACTACATACACTATTGTAACGCACAGCGCAGGCCCTATTTAACAGTATTTTTATCTCAATCTGAAAAAACGGGGTGACAGGTTCCCTTTAAGAATAATAAGGGTGCCCAAAGTTTTTCATATAGCTGTACATAAGAGGTCCAGGATGGGGGATACATAGAGGACCAGGATGGGGGGTTACAAAGAGGCCCAGGATGGGGAGGATACATAGAGTCCCAGGATGAGGGTAGATACATTGTGGCACAGTATGAGGGGGATACATAGATACACCCAGGATGGGGGATGCATAGAGGCCCAGGATGAGGGGGACATGGATGTAGTAGATGGGGAGACACAGGGGCCTAGGACAGCGCAACATAGGAGCCTAAAATGGGAGACATTATTAAATAATGAGGCCGAGGATGGGTAATATTATTAAATAAAGGGGGCAAAGATGGGCCACAATTACTATATGAGGGCCAGACTGTGGTACATTCATTGTTCATTTTATGGTGGCAGGTGGAGGCAAAATTACTGTAGGTGCCCATTAGCGGACATTACTGCTGTAATATAACTTACTTTTGAGGATGCTGTCTTCCATTGTAATGCTGTGACTGTTCATTTTTAGGGAAAAGGGCCCTGAACTGTCTCTACGACTGGGGCCCCTTACTTTTCCTGCTCCCAAAGGTACCTCTAAAGGTGGGGAGGTTTGGGCCTCCAGCCTTACTGTTCTCCTGTTATACCCTATGTTGTCCCCTAACCCACGAGGCCCGGGAAAGATCACTAGTGCATCAACAGGTAGCACAGACAGGGATAACATAAAGCAACAAACATACAAACACTCACCAAAGGTAAAGAGGTATGTAGGGAAGGCTAGGAATATACCAACCAAATGGCAAAAGGACAATAATGAAAGCATACACCCAAAAACAGCAAGCAACAAACTCCAGAAGCAACAACGATCGCCAATTTGGCATATAATAGAAAGGGTATTAATCTATTTAGCACCAAAGGAAACCAAATCCATTTAATATGAGAAAAAAAGCACAGTGATAGCAGTCTATGCCAAATGAAGAAGAAAAGCAAATATGAAGTATGACAACTGGTAACGTCACTGGTGATTCAGTGTATTACATGTACACTCACTATACACTATATGCAGAGCTCCTGTGTATAATGTCATTGGTGACAACTATACTACCTGTACACTGATACTATATACAGAGCTCCGAGGTATAATGTCAGATGTGGTAATATTTGTGCTATTTGTATTGTGGTTTTTATTCATGCTCATTATTGTAGTACTAGATGGTGGCTCGATCCTAACGCATCGGGTATTCTAGAATATGCATGTCCACGTAGTATATTGCCCAGCCACGTAGTATATTGCACAGCCCACGTAGTATATTGCCCAGTCACATAGTATATTGCCCAACCACGTAGTATATTGGCCAATCACGTAGTATATTGCCCAGTCACATAGTATATTGCACAGCCCAAGTAGTATATTGCCCAACCACGTAATATATTGGCCAGTCACGTAGTATATTGCACAGCCCTTGTAGTATATTGCCCAGTCACATGATATATTGCCCAGTCACAAGGTATATTGCCCAGTCACGTAGTATATTGCCCAGCGACTTAGTATATTGCACAGTGACGTAGTATATTGCCCAGCGACATAGTATATTGCCCAGCCACGTAGTATATTGCCCAGTCACGTAGTATATTGCCCAGTCATGTAGTATATTGCACAGCGACGTAGTATACAGCACAGACACGTAGTATATTGCCCAGCTACATACTATATTGCCCAGTCATGTAGTATATTGCCCAGTCATGTAGTATATTGCCCAGTCACGTAGTATATTGCCCAGTCACGTAGTATATTGCCCAGTCACGTAGTATATTGCCCAGCTACATAGTATACAGCACAGAGCCACGTAGTATACAGCACAGAGCCACGTAGTATATTACCCAGTCACATAGTTTATTCCCCAGCTACGTAGTATATTGCCCAGCTGCGTAGTATACAGCACAGAGCCACGTAGTATATTGCCCAGTCACATAGTATATTGCCCAGCCACGTAGTATATTGCCCAGTTACGTAGTATATTGCCCAGTGACGTAGTATATTTCCCAGCCACGTAGTATATTGCCCAGTTACGTAGTATATTGCCCAGTGACGTAGTATATTTCCCAGCCACGTAGTATATTGCCCAGTTACGTAGTATATTGCCCAGTGACGTAGTATATTTCCCAGCCACATAGTATATTGCCCAGTTACGTAGTATATTGCCCAGTGACGTAGTATATTTCCCAGCCACGTAGTATATTGCCCAGCCACGTAGTATACAGCACAGAGCCATGTAGTATACAGCATAGAGCCACGTAGTATACAGCACAGAGCCATGTAGTATACAGCACAGAGCCACGTAGTATACAGCACAGACACATAGTATACTGCCCAGTCAAGTAGTATATTGCCCAGCCACGTATGTAACAGGTTAAAAAATAAAAAATAAACATATACTCACCTTCCGAGGGCGCCTTGTAGTCCTCTCGCCTGTGTGCGGTGCACGCGGCAGCTTCCGGTCACAGGGTCGGTATGAGTGCAGGACCTGTGATGACGTCGCGGTCACATGACCGTGATGTCATGGCAGGTCCTTCTCGCATAGCATCCCTAGCACCGGGACCTGCCACCAGACAGGACGCGATGTCGGAGGGTGAGAATAACTTTTTTTAATTATTATTATTTGTAACATTAGATCATTTTAAAAAGTTGGTCACACAGGGTTAATAGCTGCATAACCGGAGTGCGTTACACCGCGCTCCGGTAGCGCTGGCATTAACCCTGTGTGAGGGTTGACTGGAGGGGAGGACGGAGCGGGCACTGACTGTGGGGAGGAAAGAGCGGCCATATTGCCACCGGACTGTGGCCGTCGCTGATTGGTCGTGGCAATGGTCATGGGTGTTTTGCCACGACCAATCAGCGACTTGGATTCCATGACAGACAGAGGCCGCAACCAACGAATATCCATGACAGACAGAAGGACACACAGAGAGACAGAAAGACGGAAGTGACCCTTAGACAATTATATAGTAGATAATTTTATTATGCTATAATATTAGATTAACCAAAAGCATTTTAGACTGAATCAGGATCCAAACAAGAAAAGATACAAACGAAAAAAGGAATTACCCCTGAGGAAGCCTTAACATTGGTGGAGTTACACATGAGGCTTTTCTTGCCACTTCCACTAGCTGTTTGAATTTTGTATGGATAACCTTGATCCTTGAGCTACATCCAGGACAGGCTGCGACCTTCCGTCTCCTATATTGTGCTGGTAGTATACATTCTGAGATGACTTTAATCCTTTACATCTTTGGATGTTTAGGCAGGTTATGTTTTAACACTGATTTGTGTATTTGTGCATTATCTTTTCTGTTAAACGATTGCTGTTGCATATTTATGCTAATTGGTTATCACTTAGATCAAAGTGATACTACATGTCCTTAATTATGAGTCTGTCAAGAATCATGTTTTGATAATTCCCATTTTCATTTTTTTTTTATTGTTTTTAATGTTTCATCCTTTTTGTTTATTTAAACAATAAAAATTTCTTATTGATTCCCTTTTGGTATGTCTCTTATCCTTTGTATAGTGTTACAGAATAGCTGTATATGTATATCATTTATTTAAGTGGTGGGGTGATAAGACCAGACATATCCTTTGGGGCAATTATGCTGATCTTAGCAAGACCATTAATGTATAGACAGGCTGAGATTACATAAAGAAGCAGCAGCAGACTACCTATAATCCTCTCTCCTTGGACCCCTCGTTTTTAACATTTCAGCACAGGTTTGTTCTAATGATGAGCGATCGTGCTTGGATAAGGAGTTATCTGAGCACACATGTGTCCTAATCGAATATTTTCATCGTGGCTGCACATCTCGTGGCTGTTCGATAGCCGCAACACATACAGGGATTGGCTAACAAACATGCAATCCCTGCATGTATTGCGGCTGTTGAACAGCTGAGAGACATGCAGTTGCGGCGACTTGAGCATATATTTTGAGCATGCTGAAAATACTCGATTAGGATGCAAGCATGCTCGGATAACTCCTTATCCTAGCATGCTCGCTCCACATAATTATAGCCTGCCACTCTGTGAGTATGTGTCCCTGGTTTACAGAGTTTGAACCAGTCTAAAATAGCTGTGTAAAAAATGCAATTTACTATTTACTTTTTTTTTAAGTGAATGCAATTGAAATATATTTTTTCACGAAAACCATAATATCTTGGTTTAATATATTCTCTACTATCATACAGTACATTTTGGAAAATAGACTTCTTTTTTTAATATTATGTTTATATTTCTTCATCGTACCTTAAGTTCTGTATTGCCTTCTCATTGCATAGGGGTACTATCAAAGTGAAAATGTCTTCACTCAAGTATGTTTAAATGCATCCATAGAAGGAAATTTCAGCTCTTCCTCTTATTTCTATCATTGTCTTACAGTATATTACAATTGTTTTGCAATTTTATTCACTCTATGAAAAATATAAAGGGTATAACAGTCTGCATAGAACTGCACAGAACTGGGTATGCGGTCTTGTACAAATCCTTGTGTCTCTTCATATAATACCAGACAGACTTTATGATGTTGAGATTAGAGCTCTGTGGGGCCATATCATATCTTGTGGGACTCTTTGTTTTTCTTTATGCTGAAGAAAATCCTTAGTATCACTGTGTGGATGTTTTGGATCATTGTCCAGCTGAAGAATAAATCTGGAGCCTCCTATGATATGGTGATGGATAAAGTATCTGTCTATATTTCTCAACATTGAGGACACACATTTTTTTTTTCATTTTAATGGCCTTCAGCTTGATTATGATTATGACCTATGGCGACTAGATGGTTGAATGATCCGTAGGAAGAATGATCGTGTGCATGCCTAGATAAGTCCACCAGACATATCCATCATGATTCACTGTTCACTGGTCCCTGCAGACACTCATTACTTTAAGGCTTTACAACTGATTGGTGAACAAATAGATAAATATTTGAAATTTTGACTCTTCAGTCCAAAAGCACCTGCTGCTATTTTCCTGCTTCCCATTTCCTATGGGGTTAAAAGTTGAGTCATTTGTTCTTGTTTCCATGATGAAATCATTGCCCACATGGTCTCTAACCTTATCTCTGGGTCCTAAACAAAAGCTGGGCTAATCATTAAAGGTACCGTCACACTAGACGATATCGCTAGCGATCCGTGACGTTGCAGGCTAGCGATATCGTCCAGTGTGACAGGCAGCAGCGATCAGGCCCCTGCTGTGATATCGCTGGTTGGGGAAGAAAGGCCAGAACTTTATTTCATTGCTGGATCTCCCGCTGACATCGCTGAATCGGTGTGTGTGACACTGATTCAGCGATGTCTTCGCTGGTAACCAGGGTAAACATCGGGTTACTAAGCGTGGCCCTGCGCATAGTAACCCGATGTTTACCCTGGTTACCGGCATCGTTGGTCGCTGGAGAGCTGTCTGTGTGACAGCCCTCCAGCGACCAAACAGCGACGCTGCAGCGATCCGGATCGTTGTCGGTATCGCTGCAGCGTCGCTTAGTGTGACGGTACCTTAAAGAGGATAAACCTCCATTACAGCCTGCATTGCTCCATTTCAGACTCCAGTCTCTATTTGGAGACAATTTAGACAATATCATAAAGTGGTGGTGATCGCAAAGAAATGTCACTCTAGCCCAACTTTTCATTTTGCTCTGTGCCATTATAGACTTTGTGAGCCCAATGTCATGCAATTTCCTTCTGTTTTGCTTAGGAAAAATTTGACGCTGTGAGGCTTGGAATGTGACATAAAGATGCCTCCGTGATGGAACACTGCACTGGTCCCCCTCCAGTGATTATGGTGTGGTGTTTTGTGTGAATGTGTGGTAACTGGATCCCTTTAGTTATCATTCTAGGTATACTAACAGCTTAGCGTTAAATTTATTTTTTAGTTGGATCTTAGGGATCATTTTTCAACATGGCAATGCCAGTCTAAATATGCTACTATGGCCTGCAGCATCTATTGGTTCACCTCTCATCGAAAACATCTGGGATGTCTTTGATAGGAAAATGCAGAGAAAGCTGTCAGAAATGGGCCTTGATAATTAGCATGCCCAAGTGCATACCGAGTTGCAGAACAAACCTAATACAGCCATTAACTATATTGATAGCATGCCAAGGCATGTAAGTGCTTGTATTTCTGTGAATGGCACTCAATCAGATCAATTGGCACTAAATAAAATCGAGATGTTTTTGGAAAGTTTCCTTTTTTTTGCATTTCATTAGGGGATCTATCAATACTGTGACATTTATATTTCTCTAAAGTTTATGTTGAAGGTAATCATATATTTTGTTCATTTTCACCATTCACATGTTTTTGGAATGGAGATTGGCCAAAATTTGAATTCCCTAAAATTCCCAATAAAATTCACATTTAAAGACTCTATTAGACATCAGTGATTTCTATCGTATGCAAAAATGGTCCAAGTTTCATCAATATCTTTGATCAGAGTGTTCTCAGAGTGTTTTCAGTGTGTCAGTTTTTGCCAACAGAGTATGGTCAGTTTCATCATTTTTTTCAGATAAAAAAACGATGGAGGTTGTTAGGTGTCGAGTTCCCACCGCTGCACAGGGGGAATCTCGAACCACCTCTGCTGCGGTCTCTCATTCTCATCAAGCCACAGTGGAGCCTGCTCAGCGGAGACATCGGTCCCAGCACCTGGCTCAGACAGATACTGCGCGTTTGGTTACTTCTGGCCTTCCAGGTTCAGCCATTATAATCAGTACTGTTCAGCGGCGAGCATGCGCTCTTGGGACTAAGCCCTGCTTTTCTCCTTCTGAGCATGCCCAAGGGAAGACCTCTCATTGGAGGTTGGGGGTCACATGCTCAGGTCCTGTAGCAGCTCCTATTGGTCCACTAGGAAGGTCCTGGAGAGCTTCAACTATAAAAGGTTTGCATGCTAGTATAAACCTGTTATCGTGTGTGTGTGTTTGTATGCCTGTTCTGGTGATTGCTCCTTAATCATTCCAATTTCTAGTGACTTTGAATGCTTGCGAATGTTGCAGTTAACTAGCACCTGACAGGGCTAATCTATACACAAGAGCACGATCTGTACTGCGTCTAAACAGCAGTGACCGCCAGTGCGGTGCTGTACGCACTCTGTGCAGCTATCTTCAATTACTCCTGACAATCGTTAGTGTAGGGTGGGAACTCCCGATCGATCTCTGCATCTGACTCAGGGCGTTCTCAGGCGTGGGCTCAAAAGCAACTAAGGGTCAGAGCGGGATCAAGCACCAGCATAGTGGGGGTGAATTGCAGGGATGCCACTAGTAATCATTTGCTGCTGCTGTTTCCTTGATTCCCTGTGACTCTGTGAAGCAACAGAGTTCACTCCTGTACAGATCGGGTGACAGAACCCGTGTCTATTCTGGTGTAGTACCGCTATATAGTGCTGCCATTACCTAGTAGCAGGTTCCACTCCTGCACGGTGGACCCCGGGCTGCGAACGCACCTTTATTATCGTTATATTTACTCGGTGTGTTCCACCAGCCCTAAGAGAGGTTTTTTAAGCTTTTGCTATTAAACAGTCCATGCAAAACGGACAGCACATGGTTGATATCCAAGTACTGCCTGTTTTTTTTCAAATTCAAGTTTTTATTTTTGTGTTTATAAAGTACAAAAAATACAAAACAAATCGTACAGGGCGTAAAATATAACTATAAACTGCCTGTTTTTTTTCATTGAATTATAGACTGGCATTGGTTAGTTTGTTCTGAGGTTCTGACACTCACAGGAAAAGATGGACATGGAAACTACCCTATAGATTAGTATAATTACCAGTGCTATCTGTGAAAATGCAGATATCACTCATACAAGAAAAATTGACATCTGAATAATAATATTAATAACAATAATTTTATTTCTATAGCGCCGACATATTCCACAGCACTTTACATTTTAGAGGGAAATTTTACATACAATAGACATTACAGCATAACAATAAGCACTTAGATCAAAACAGATACAGAGAGGAATGAGGGCCCTGCTCGCAAGCTTACAATCTATGAGGAAAAGGGGAGACATGAAAGGTGAATGGTAACAATTGCTTAGTTGTTCAGACCAGCCATAGTGTAAGAATAGGGTGTTCATGTAATGCTGCATGAATAGGTTATCACCAGCCTAAGTATGTAACAGACACCGAGGGCTATTAAATTCATAAAGCATGTGAGAAAATGATGTGTGGAACCTGGTTGTGGTAAAAAATTTGAATGTGCAACACAGGGATAGTTAGGTTAAAGCAGTGAGACGGTAGGCCAGTCTGAACAAATGTGTTTTAAGGCCATGCTTAAAACTGTGTGAATTGGGGATTAATCATATTAACCTGGGTAGTGCATTCCAAAGAATTGGCGCAGCACATGAAAAGTCTTGGAGACGGGAGTGGGAGGTTCTGATTATTGAGGATGCTAACCTCAGGTCATTAGCAGAACGGAGGGCATGGTTAGGGTGATAGCTGGAGACGAGGAAGGAGATGTAGGGTGATGATGAGCCATGGAGTCCTTTGTGGGTGAGGGTAAAAAGTTTATGCTGAATTCTGGAGTGGATGGGTAACCAGTGTAATGACTGGCACAAGGTAGAGGCATCGGTGTAACGATTGATTAGGAATATGATCCTGGCTGCAGCATTCAATACAGATTGGAGAGGGAAGAGTTTGGTAAGAGGGAGACCGATTAGTAGAGAGTTACAATAGTCCAGACGAGAATGAATAAGAGAAACAGTGAGAGCTTGTGCAGAGTCCAAAGTAAGAAAGGGTCAAATTCTAGAAATGTTTTTTGAGGTGCAGATAGCAAGAGTGAGCCAGTGATTGGATGTGGGGGGAGAATGAAAGATCTGAATCAAGTATGACCCCAAGACAGCGGGCATGTTGTTAGGGAGTAATGGAGGAACCACACATGGAAATGGCAATGTCGGGCATAGGCACAGGAGTAGAGGTGTAAAATTGGGTGCCATCAGCATAGAGCTGGTACTGGAAACCAAATCTGCTAATTGTTTGACCAATAGGGGCAGTATACAAAGAGAAGAGGAGGGGGCCTAGAACCGATCCTTGAGGAACTCCAACAAGTAAGGGGAAGATGAGAGAAGGAGGAGCCAGCAAAAGATACAGTGAAGGAGCTGTCAGAGAGATAGGAGGAGAACCAGGAGAGAATAGTGTCCTTGAGGCTGAGAGAGCAGAGCATAGTGAGGAGGAGCTGATGATCCACAGTGTTGAATGATGCAGAGAGATCCAAGAGAATTAGCAGGGAGTAGTGACCATTAGTAAGGGCAGTTTCACTAGCGTGTAAAGAGCGGAAACTGGATTATAGAGGGTCGAGAAGAGAGTTATCTGAGATATAGCAGATAAGACGGGAGTGGACCAGGCGTTCCAGGAGCTTAGAGATGAAATGAAGATTAGAGACTGGTCTATATTTAGCACAACAGTTTTCGTCAAGGGATAGATTTTTAAGTAATGGATTTATGATGGCATGCTTAAATGAGGAGGGAAAGATACCAGAAGAGAGAGAGAGAGGTTGAACATTTTTGTTAGATTGTGACGGAATGAGGTCACTAGTGCAAGTGGTCAGGCGAGAAGATGCAAGGCGCCTGATCACTTCTTCTTTTGTGACTGGTTCAAAGTCAGAGAGTGAGCTAAATGATTGAGTCTTTACAAACCTGGCACAAACTTTGCTGTCTGCAAAATCTTGATATATATGGTAAATTTCTGTTGGAAAATAGAGTTCCATTAAAAAAACAGAGCAGCATTATTTGAAATATGCACAGATTTTAAAACAATTACATTTCTATAGATAAATGGTGCATCCTAAACTCAATTCACATGCATAATGTACTTTGGTTTGGTTTTAAATTTCACTGAAAAACTATGTCAAATGCTCCAGATTTGCAGAATATATTTACAGGCATGTATTTCTTTTCAATGCCTTTGGTGAAAAAATACTTTCATGCAAACTATAAAATAAAGCTGTTATCTGCAGTATTAATGTCCTTGCTTCACATGCCTCTAGTAGGGTTGAGCGAAACTGGTCGGCCATTTTCAGAAGTCGCCGACTTTTGGCAAAGTCGGGTTTCATGAAACCCGACCCGACCCCTGTGTGGGGTCGGCCATGAAGTCGGCGATCTTCTGAATCTGGTTTCGGAATTCCGATACCGATTCCTGATATGTTTGCAATATCGGAAATCGGTATCGGAATCCATATTAAAGTGTAAAATAAAGAATTAAAATAAAAAATATCGCTATACTCACCCTCTGACGCGCCCTGGTACTAACCGGGAACTTTCCTTCCTTCAAATCAGTGCTTGCAGGACCTTGCGGTGACGTCGCGATGACGTCGCGGCTTGTGATTGGTCATGTGGCCGCCCATGTGACCGCTCACACGACCAATCACAAGCCGCGATGTCACCGCAACGTCACCGCAAGGTCCTGCAAGCGCTGATTTTTAGGAAGGAAGGCTGCCGGAAAGAAGCAGGGCGCGTCCGAGGGTGAGTATATTCCTATTAGGTATATAAGGCGGATGTCACCGCAAGGTCCTGCAAGCGCTGATTCGAAGGAAGGAAGGTTCCTGGTTAGTACCAGGGCGCGTCAGAGGGTGAATATAGCGATATTTTTTATTTTAATTCTTTATTTTACACTTAAATATGGATCACAGGGCCTGAAGGAGAGTTTCTTCTCCTTCAGACCCTGGGAACCATTGGAAACCCAATGCACTGAATTGGGTTTCGAGTTTCGGCCGACCCCGACCCCGACTTTTTTTTAGGATCGGCCGATTTCACTCGACCCGACTTTTGAAAAAGTCGGGTTTCGTGAAACCCGACCCGATCCTATAAAAGTAAAAGTCACTCAACCCTAGCCTCTAGTAATTTTAGACTCAATCCCATTTAAGAACAAGATTCTAGGCAAAATTTGTGTCCTAGGCCAAAAATTAATTTCAACAAGTATTACTTACAGATATAATCAAGGCTATCAAACACTAGACTAGAATGAAATATATTTTATATTTTTTTTAAACTTCTCATTTTACCAGTCAGTATTATCTTTTCCATACATATGCTAACTGTTACACACAAAGGCATTTAGACATACACACTGACACACACAATATATGTAGTATATAGAGTATACATATATACACACACACTGAGGCACATATACAGTACATACATTCTTCACAATTATTTACATCTTAAAGCACAGACATTCTACAATTACAACTTTTTTATTAGAAACAGAATGGAAGAAGGGAGGAGGTGTTGCATTGTTTGTTAGGAAAATGCTTATCTCCACAGAGATCCAAGCTCCAGAGATTGGTAGCTGTGTAGAAACTCATGGAGAGAAGAACAGAAAGGAAACTAATGTAGGTGTTTACTATAGGCCACCTTGACAGACTAAAGATATGGATAAACTCTTTTTACATCAAATGTCCCTGTTGTCAAAAAAGTATGACATAGTGATCATGGGAGATTTTAACTATCCAGATATTTGCTGGGAATCTCTCTCAGGCAAAAGTACTCAGTCCAGAAAATTCTTATCTTCTATTGGTGACAACTTTATCTTTCAAAAGGTAGAAGATTGAACAAGAGGATCTGCAATCTTGGACCAAACTCTCACTAACTGGGAGGAAATGGATGAGGAAGTAAAGGTGGCTGGGAATTTAGGAGGCATCGATCATGCTATCCTCAAATTTTGGATTACCAGAAGAGGATGACCAGCGAGGACTCAGACTTTAAGTTTGGACTTCAGAAAGGCAGATTTTAATGGACTCAGAAAGAGGGTAGGAAAGGTCCAATGGCTGGAAGTTCTAAAGTACAGATATTTCCAAGAAGGATGTGAGATTTTGCTAAATTAAATTCTCACTGCACAATCAGTAACAATCCTAAATAGAAGGAAGAATTGGAAGCATTTAAAGAGACCAGGCTGGATGAACTCAGAATTTAATCACTTGTTAAAAAGGAAAAAAAACTATATCAAATGGAAAGAGGGGGGCATATCTAAAGATGAATATAATGCTGTTTGCAGGGAATTCAGGGCAAGAGTTAGAAGACCTAAAGCCAGTAATGAAGTAAGGCTTGCAAGGGAGACCAAAAACAGCAAAAAAGGATTTTTTGCTATTTGCTATTTTCTTTTGCTATGTCAAAAGCAAAAGAAAATGTAAAAGATGCTGTAGGGTTTTTACAGGATGAAATGGGTGAAGTGGTCAAGAATGATCTTGAGAAGGCTGAACTTTTAAATTCCTATTTTGCATCTGTGTTCTCTACGAAAGAAAATTTAACATCAACTGATCTTCATGGTGCCATAAATAAAATAATCCACTCTATCCATAAACAGAGAGATGGTGAGGGAACACTAGGCTAATTTAAATTAATTTCAAATATGCTGGTCCAGATTAATTATATCCTAGGGTGCTGAAAGAGTTAGCAGAGGAAATTTCAAAACCAATAATCAGGATCAATGAAAAAATCTTGGAAAACAGGAGAAGTCCCAGAAGATTGGAAAAAGGCAAATGTTGTCCCAATCTTCAAAAAAGGAAAGGAGACAGAGCCAGAAAATTACAGGCCAGTGAGCCTTAGGGTACCGTCACACTATAACATTTCGATCGCTACGACGGTACGATTCGTGACGTTCCAGCGATATCGTTACGATATCGCTGTGTCTGACACGCAGCAGCGATCAGGGATCCTGCTGAGAATCGTACGTCGTAGCAGATCGTTTAGAACTTTCTTTCATCGCTGGATCTCCCGCTGTCATCGCTAGATCGGTGTGTGTGACACCGATCTAGCGATCTAGCGATGCGATCCAGCGATGCGTTCGCTTGTAACCAGGGTAAACATCGGGTAACTAAGCGCAGGACCGCGCTTAGTTACCCGATGTTTACCCTGGTTACAAGCGTTAAACTAAAAAAACAAACAGCACATACTTACATCTGGTGTCCGTCACGTCCCTTACCGTCTCTGCTTCCCGCACTGTGACTGCCAGCCGTAAAGTGAATGCAGAGCACAGCCGCTGTGCTTTCACTTTCACTTTACGGCCGGCAGTCACTGAGTGCGGGAAGCAGAGACGGCAAGGGACGTGACGGACACCAGATGTAAGTATGTGCTGTTTGTTTTTTTAGTTTAACGCTTGTAACCAGGGTAAACATCGGGTAACTAAGCGCGGTCCTGCGCTTAGTTACCCGATGTTTACCCTGGTTACCCAGGGACCTCGGCATCGTTGGTCGCTGGAGAGCTGTCTGTGTGACAGCTCCCCAGCGACCACACTACGATTTACCTACGATCACGGCCAGGTCATATCGCTGGTCGTGATCGTAGGTAAATCGTATAGTGTGACGGTACCCTTACTACTAAACCTGGAAAGATATTTTAACAAATTATTAAGCAGCATGTATGTAAGTACTTGAATAACAATGCAGTAATTAACCAGAGCTAACATGGGTTGGTAGCAAACAAATCATGTCAGACTAATCTAATTTCCTTCTGTAATGGAATCACTGACTGGGTGGATCAGGGTAATGTAGCTATAGTATGTCTCGACTTCAGCAAAGTATTTGATAAAGTATCTCATACTATCCTCATTGACAAAATGCCAAGTATTGGACTGACAAGGCTACGATTAGGTGGATTCATGACTGGTAATAAATGGTTGCATATCTGATTGGAAAAGTGTTTCTATCCTAGCCCCAGTGTCGTTCAACATTTTTATAAATGATTTAGATAAGGAAACTGAAGGTAGACTAATCAAATTTGTAGATGATGCAAAGCTAGGAGGGATTAGCTAATACTAGAGAAGACAGAGAAAGGATTCAGAAGGAGCTAGTTAAGCTTGATCAACAAGCAGCGACTAATAGAATAGTATTTAACAGTCAGCAATACAAAATTCTACATCTGGGCAAGAAAAACAAAAATGACATCTTTTGAATGGGAGGAATAGAACTAAGCAGATCACAGACTGTACATGAATCAACAGTGTAATGCAGCAGCAAACAAGGCAAATACAGTTCTAGGATGTATTTAGAGAAGCATAGAGTCTAGATCATGTGAAGTAATTATCCCCCTCTACTCCTTCTTGGTCAGGCCTCAACTGGAATACTGTGTCCAGTTCTTGGCACCACACTTTAAAAAAGACATTGAAAAACTGAAGTAAGTTCAGAGAAGAGCTACCAGGTAGGTGAGCGGACTGCAAAGTGTATCCTACGAGGAACAATTAAAGAATACTGGAATATTTAGTTTGCGCAAAATAAGGCTAAGAGGAGGCCTACTAGCTGTCTACAATTATTTGAAGGGATGTCACAGTGTAGAGGGATCATCTTAATTCTCATTTGCACATGGAAACATGAGAAACAATGGAATGAAACTGAAAGGGGGACAATACAGATTACATATTAGAAAAAACTTTTTGACATTGAGGGTGATCAATGAGTTGAACAGGTTTCCACAAGAGGTGGTGAAGTCTCCTAATGGAAGTCTTTAAACATAGACTGGACAGACTTCTGTCTGAGATGGTTTGTTGAATCCTGCATTGAGCATGGAGTTAGACAAGATGACCCTGGAGGTCCCTTCCAACTCTAGCATTCTATGATTCTATTATTCTGTGATTTACTCTTTCACTGGAAGATCTATTTAATAGCTGCTGGGTTGGACACTGCATGACTGAGCAACTCGACCCAGCAGAAATTTCAAAATGACAAATTTCACTTTCTACCTCCTAATGTAATGCTATATTTCAAAAACCTGACCGGCACATCCAAACATAGACTCAGTGTGAACAGGTGCTGAACCTAGAGTCGCCAACTCGTATATAGTTAAGTAAATAAGGCAGCACACTGCAGCTCTAGAACATACAAACTTGAAAACATGAAATTTGAACTGCATTACTGCACTAGAAATATGAAAAATGAGAGCTTTTAGAGCATAAAAATGGCCAATTTTATGTGTACCTGGTAGCCCCGTTACGGCATCTCTCTTATACCAGGTCCTAAACTTGCCTTACCTTTTATGCGCTAAAAGCTCTCATTTTTCATATTTCTAATGTAATGCTAGTTTGAAATTGTAATAATATTGTTATGCTGGGTAAAGATTAAGTAAGTGCACAACAATGGGAAGGGGGAGCCCAAACACTAGGGAAGGTGGGAGTGGAGACTATATAGGTTCTTTTATAGGTTCTGCACCTATTGCTAAGCAGGAACCTAATCCCTGTCTCACCCTAGCGATAGGCCCTACATAGGGAGGGGATGGGGTCAGCACTAGTCAGTCCCCAATAAAACTAAAGACAGAGAGAGAAGAGGGGGAAACACACTTAGCTTAAGAAGGCAAACTAAATGTCATGCCAGCAATCCTCCAAGGGTCCTCAAGGAAAGACAAGAGCCGACTACTAGAACCTCCAACAAGACAGAGGCAAGTATGAGCTACCACCCGCACCATGCTGCATCAATTGAATGTAATTAAACCTTCAGCCCAGGTGTGTGATCAACAGCAGAAGATGGAGATAACTGTTGGATCCTAGAGGGAAAAGAATATCACTCCATAATTGGAGCAAAAATCAAAAAGGTGCCTGAGCTTAACGCAAAGTCCTTCTACAGCCACATCCAGGATGACTGTCTGTCACTCCTGACACACTTGTGACAGATATCTGCTGAAGACAGGTGAACAACTCATCACACTTAGCGAATGTGAACGAGCTGAGTGTGACCGGAGCATAAGTGCAAACGGTGGTAAGTGTGTGACTTATGATTCAGTGAAGAGGTATTTGGAAAACCTTTAACAAACACCTGTGTGAATTGGTGTGAGTTGCTGAGTGTGACCGGAGCATAAGTGCGAACGGCGGTAAGTGTGTGACTTGTGATTCAGTGATTTGGGATTCAGGGAATTTCCAAGGGAGGAATTACTGAATTGCTATCTGTATTTTATTAATACTTTGTATTTATTTTTTGTTTTACTTTTCTGTATGGTGCAATCCCCATTAGGAAATGTGCTCCACTATTGTTAATGCCATCCAGTGCACATCTTGCCACATGTATGCAGTCCTTGAGCAGCTGGTCGAGGGTGCATACTGCTGTGCGAGATGTGAGCACATTGTGCATTTGGAAGCCCAGATACTGGATCTAAATGTGCAGCTGGCAACACTGAGATCCATTGACAATATGGAAAGGAGTCTTCTGCTGACTGAGCAGACGCTCAATGGGATAGATGGGGGATGGTAGGATGGAGCTGCAGGACAGTGAAGCAGCAAGTTGGATGACAGTTAGAAAGCAGGGTAGAGAGAAGAGTGCCAGGGAGGCTAGTCCTGATCTGGGACACCCCAAAAAGTTTGCTAAGATGGCAGATGAGGGGGATGCCAGTACAGGGGTAGCACTGCTGCAGCAATGCATGTCCTCTGAAAGTCAGAGGAGTGTCTGCTTCAGTAAGGAGGGAAATACGAGAGCAGGGCAGGCCAGACAGGTGCTGGTAGTGGGGGACTCAATTATTAGGGGAACAGACAGGGCAATCTGTCACAAAGACAGGGATCGTCAAACGGTGTGCTGCCTACCTGGCGCTCGAGTCCAACACATCGCTGATCGGGTTGACAGATTACTGGGAGGGGCTGGTGAGGACCCAGCAGTCATGGTGCGCATTGGCACAAATGGCAAAATTAGAGGTAGGTGGAAGGACCTTAAAGATGATTTCAGGGAATTAGGCTGCAAGTTTAAAGCAACGACCTCCAGGGTGGTATTTTCTGAAATACTGCCTGTACCACGTGCCATGCCAGAGAGGCAACGGGAGATTATGGAGGTTAATACGTGGCTCAAGAATTGGTGTAGGAAGGTGGGGTTTGGGTTCCTGGAGAACTGGGCCGACCTCTCAGTTGGCTACAGGTTCTACGCTAAGGACGGGCTGCACCTCAATGGGGAAGGTGCAGCTGTGCTGGGGGTGAATATGGCTAGAAGGTTGGAGGAGTGTTTAAACTAGGGATTGGGAGGAGGGTATTCATTATATAGGAGGGGAAGATAGTGCAGATAGAGACCTGGGCACAAATAAGGAAGTTGGGGGTGGTGGTGGCATGGGGGGTGGAGTTAGAACAGTTAATAATTTAAGAAAGAATAGAGGTACAGAGAGATACATAAAGTGCATGTATACTAATGCCTGAAGCCTCGTCAATGAATTAGAATTAATTTTGTTGGAGCATAATTATGACATGGTGGGGATATCTGAGAAGTGGCTGGATGAGAGCCATGACTGGGCTGTTAGCTTACAGGGCTATAGTCTGCTCAATGACCGAACAGATTAGCGAGGGGGAGGTGTGTGTCTATATGTAAAATCATCCTTAAAACCCATCCTACGTGATAATATAGGTGAATCTAATGAAAATGTAAAGTCCCTGTGTGTGGAGATAAGGGGAGGGGAAAAATAATAAATTACTGATAGGGGTTAGTTATAAATCTCCAAAAATATTGGAATCAATGGAGAATATCCTCGTAGACCAAATAGATGAAGCTGCAACTCAATGGGAAGTCATTATTATAGGGGAATTCAACTACCCTGAAATAGATTGAGGAACGGAAATCTGCAGTTCCAGCAAAGGTAATCGATTTTTTACAACTATGAGAGACAATTACCTTTCACAATTGGTTCAGGACCCAACAAGAAGGGGGGCACTGCTAGACCTAATATTAACCAACAGGCCAGACCGCATATCAAATATAAGGGTTGGGGGTCACTTGGGTAATAGTGATCAAAAAATAATAAGTTTTCATGTATCCTTTAATAAGATGTGTAGTAGAGGGGTTACAAGGACACTAAACTTCAGGAAGGCAATTTTCCAATACATGAGAGATGATCTTGGTGCAATTAACTGGGACAATATCCGGAGGCATAAAAATACACAAAGAAAATGGGAGACATTTATTAGCATCCTGAATAGGACCTGTGCAAAATATATACCCTATGGGAATAAACATACTAGAAATAGGAGGAAACCAATATGGCTAAATAGAGCTGTAAGGGGCGCAATAAGTGACAAAAAGAAAGCATTTAGAGAATTAAAGGAAGAATGTAGTGATGAGGCATTAAATAAATACAGAAAATTAAATAAGTTCTGTAAAAAGCAAATCAAGGCAGCAAAGATTGATACAGAGAGACTCATTGCCAGAGAGAGTAAAATAATCCCAAAATATTCTTTAACTACATAAATAGTAAGAAACTAAAAAATTATAGTGTTGGCCCCCTTAAAAATAGTCTGGGTGAAGTGGTGGATGAGGATGAGGAAAAAGGCAATATGCTAAATGACTTTTTTTCATCAGTATTTACACAAGAAAATTCCGTGGCCGACAATATGCTCAGTGATAACAAAAATTCCCCATTAAATATCACCTGCTTAACCCAGCAGGAAGTATAGCAGCGTCTAAAATCACTAAAATTGACAAATCTCCAGGCCCAGATGGGATACACCCCTAAGTACTGCAGGAATTTAGTACAGTCATTGATAGACCATTATTTTTAATTTTAAATATTCCATAATAACAGGATCTGTACCACAGGACTTGCGTATAGCAAATGTGGTGCCAATATTCAAAAAGTGGACAAAAACTGAACTCGGTAATTATAGGCCAGTAAGCTTAGCCTCTACTGTGGGTAAAATCCTGGAGGGCATTCTAAGAGATGCTATACTGGAGTATCTAAAGAGGAATAACGTCATGACCCAATATTAACATGGATTTACTAGGGACCGTTCCTGTCAGACTAATCTGATCAGTTTCTATGAAGAGGAAAGTTCCGGACTTGGCAAATGGAATGCAGTGAACGTAGTGTATATGGACTTTTCAAAAGCTTTTGATATGATGCCACACAAAAGGTTGATACATAAAATGAGAATAATGGGGATAGGGGAAAATATGTGTAAGTGGGTTAAGAGCTGGCTCAGGGATAGGAAACAAAGGGTGTTTACTAATGGAGCACACTCGGACTGGGTCGCGGTTAGCAGTGGGGTACCACAGGGGTCAGTATTGGGCCCTCTTCTTTTTAACATATTTATTAATGACCTTGTAGGGGACATACAGATTAGAATTTCAATATTTGCAGATTACACTAAATTCTGCAGGGTAATCATTACAGAGTAGGACAATTTTATATTACAGGATGATTTATGTAAACTAGAAGCTTGGGCTGATAAATTGCAAATGAGCTTTAATGGGGATAAATGTAAGTTCATGCACTTGGGTAGAAGTAATAAGATGTATAACTATGTGCTTAATTCTAAAACTCTGGGCAAAACCATCAATGAAAAAGACCTGGGTGTATGGGTGGATGACAAACTCACATTTAGTGGCCAGTGTCAGGCAGCTACTACAAATGCAAATAACATAATGGGATGCATTAAAAGAGGCATAGATGCTCATGAGGAGAACATGATTTTACCTCTGTACAAGTCACTAGTTCGACCACATTTAGAATACTGTGTACAGTTCTGGTCATAGCTGAACTAGAGTGGGTGCAAAGAAGAGCGACCAAGCTTATTAGAGTACTGGGGGGTCTGCAATACCAAGACAGGTTATTACACTTGGGGTTATTTAGTTTGGAAAAATGAAGGCTAAGGGGTGATCTTATTTTAATGTATAAATATATGAGGGGACAGTACAAAGACCTTTCTAATGATCTTTTTAATCATAGATCTGAGAGAGGGACAAGGAGGCATCCTCTACGTCTGGAGGAAAGAAGGTTTAAGCATAATCCCAGACGCGGATTCTTTACTGTAAGAGCAGTGAGACTATGGCACTCTGCCGTATGATGTTGTAATGTTGTAATGAGTGATTCATTACTAAAATTTAAGAGTGGACTGAATACCTTTCTTGAAAAGAATAATGTTACAGGTTATATATACTTTGCCACATGTTTTTTTTTTTTTGCTTTCCTCTGGATCAACATGTTAGGGCATGTTAGGTTAGGCTATGGGTTGAACTAGATGGACTTAAAGTCTTCCTTCAACCTTAATAATAACTATAACTATAAATCATGTAATGTTCTCCTGTTAACAGGAGGAGATGGCATACAAAGGTATATATAGACTATACAGATGACCTATACAGTTGAATGAAGAAAGCTGCTTGGATGGGCCAGATTTTAGCTCAGTAACCTTGTTGCATGCAACAAGAAAGCAACAGAGCAAATTATTTAAAAAAAACTTCTCAATAAGATTTATATTCAGAATCCTCTCATCTTTGCTAGATGTAGTGATGAATAGATCAATCCATGGAGGATCGAGAATAAGTTAAATTTCCTGAAATTCACAGTTTCATGCAAATTCTAACACTTTGAGATTCGATTCAGCGTTTGCAAAAAAAGTGAAGCATCAGAGAGTGGGTTAGTGTAATTTTGCGTTCCTGTGTGGGCCTCTCCTTAATGCTCTGCAGATATGACATTTTATGGATTATTATATCTTGTACAGTGGTGGTCAGTACCTGAGCCATCACAGATCATCAGTTCCCAGCACATCACAGTTGTTATGCAATGTTATTTTCCATCTACAGAGTCACTGGACTTCCATCTGTAGAGTGTAAGTTCTTATCATCAGCTGGGTCCTCTGCCTATCATAGTATGAAAACTTATGGTTAGGGAAGCTCTCTCTATTTCTCTCTTGTAGAGTGTAAACTCTTATGATTAGCAGAGTCCTCTATCTCTTATAATGTGAAAACTCATGGTTAGGGTTGTCCTCTCTCTATCTGTCTTCTGTAGAGTACTTTAAGCTCTTATGATCAGCGGGGTTCTTTTTATCCTGTACAGTGATAGCTCTCATAATCAGTGGAGTTCTCTCTCTCCCCAGTAGAGTGTAAGCTGTTATGATCAGTGGGGTTCTGTTATGACCTGGTGGTCAGGACAATAATGGACCTGGTGGTTAAGAGCACACGGAATGACCTGATAGTTACTGATAATAAAGGACGAGCTCTGGGACGTGGGAACTCTGCTGACCGCAATCCCTAATCCTATCAAACACACTAGAAATAGCCGTGGATTGCGCCTGACGCTCCCTATGCAACTCGGCACAGCCTAAGGAACTAGCTAGCCCTGAAGATAGAAAAATAAAGCCTACCTTGCCTCAGAGAAATTCCCCAAAGGAAAAGGCAGCCCCCCACATATGATGACTGTGAGTAAAGATGAAAATACAAACACAGAGATGAAATAGATTTAGCAAAGTGAGGCCCGACTTACTGAACAGACCAAGGATAGGAAAGGTTACTTTGCGGTCAGCACAAAAACCTACAAAAAGACCACGCAGAGGGCGCAAAAAAGACCCTCCGCACCGACTCACAGTGCGGAGGCGCTCCCTCTGCGTCCCAGAGCTTCCAGCAAGCAAGACAACAATAAAAATAGCAAGCTGGACAGAAAAATAGCAAACCAAAGAAATACAAGCTGGGACTTAGCTTCTGCTGGGAAGACAGGTCACAAGAACGATCCAGGAGTGAACTAGACCAATACTGGAACATTGACAGGTGGCATGGAGCAAAGATCTAAGTGGAGTTAAATAGAGCAGCCAGCTAACGAATTAACCTCGTCACCTGTGGAAGGAAACTCAGAAACACCCACCAGAGGAAGTCCATGGACAGAACCAGCCGAAGTACCATTCATGACCAAAGGAGGGAGCCCGACAACAGAATTCACAACAGTACTCCCCCCTTGAGGAGGGGTCACCGAACCCTCACCAGAGCCCCCAGGCCGACCAGGATGAGCCAAATGAAAGGCACGAACCAGATCGGCAGCATGAACATCAGAGGCAAAAACCCAGGAATTATTTTCCTGACCATAACCCTTCCACTTGACCAGGTACTGGAGTTTCTGTCTCGAAACACGAGAATCCAAAATCTTCTCCACCACATACTCCAACTCCCCCTCAACCAACACCGGGGCAGGAGGATCAATGGATGGAACCACAGGCGCCACTTATCTCCGCAATAACAACCTATGGAACACATTATGGATGGCAAAAGAAGCAGGAAGGGCCAAACAAAATGACACAGGATTGATAACCTCAGAAATCTTATACAGACCAATGAAACAAGGCTTAAACTTAGGAGAGGAAACCTTCATAGGAACATGACGAGATGACAACCAAACCAAATCCCCAACACGAAGTCGGGGACCCACACAGCGCCGGCGGTTAGCGAAACGTTGAGCCTTCTCCTGGGACAATGTCAAATTGTCCACCACATGAGTCCAAATCTGCTGCAACCTATCCACCACAGTATCTACACCAGGACAGTCCGAAGACTCAACCTGTCCTGAAGAGAAACGAGGATGGAAACTAGAATTGCAGAAAAACGGCGAAACCAAAGTAGCCGAGCTGGCCCGATTATTAACCCTCCGTCACATACAACTGATCTGACAGGCGCTTCTCTTTTACTTTCATTTCTCCTTCCTCACCAGATTGTGAGGAAACCCCCTCCCTCCAGGTAGTCTCCTGTCTCTTGAAGGTCTGTGAAACCTGATATCACAGTTGGATTTCAGAGCTTCAGGGGAGAGGATATAGCTGCACAGATCTCTCAGGCTCATTGTATGTGAATACGTCACATTCAGTAAGGTTGGTATTTTATGTTTTTATTCATCACAATAGTTTATTTAGCTTGTTTTATGAATGTATAGCACAAAATGTGAGGATATTTCATAGAAATAAGGGAGATTTTATAAAAGAAAGTGTGCTGCTCAGGCATATACAGTAGTTCCCTAACATATTCCTTCTCTTGCTTCAGATTATCTGCTGAAATGGAGAGGAAAATGTACAATTTATCCAAACAACTTGATGTTGAGGAAGTAACAAACATGCTGTTAGATGATAGAGACTTCACACTGAATGAGGATTTAGGAGAGGAAAGTGAGATTGATTCTCATGATGAGGTGGAAGAATGTGTCCTGGATTCTGAAACAGAGCAAGATGGTGACAGTGGTGAGGATGAAGAAGTTGGATCATATTATATTGGAAAAGATAAAAATACTAAATGGAACAAGAAGCCATTCCAGAAAAAACGTAGGGAACCTTTAAACATTATTACTCACCTTCCTGCAGTAATAGGAACTGCACGTAATGCAAAAACTGCAGTTGAATGCTGGAACAGTATATTTACAGATGACATTCTGGACTCTATTGTCATATATACCAACCAATATATAGACATTATAAAGGACAAGTACATCTGCAACAGAACCATCAAGCCCACAGATGAAATAGAACTGCGTGCTTTTTTTGGATTACTGTACCTTGCAGGAGCTTATAGGGCAAATAGACAAAGTTTGGAGGAACTTTGGGGTAAAGATGGGGATGGAGTTGAAAAATTTAGCCATGTTATGTCCATAAACAGATTCAAGATTCTAATTCGTTGCCTTCGGTTTGACGACAGAACTACCCGAACCGAACGCAAAACACATGACAATTCGTGATATATTTCAAAGATTTGTTGTAAACTGTAAACAAAGTTATTACCCTGGAGAGAATCTCACTATTGACGAAATGCTCCCTGGTTTTCGTGGTAGATGTGCCTTTCGTCAATATATTCCATCAAAGCCAAACAAATATGGAATAAAAATGTATGCCCTTGTTGATGCCAGTAAGACCTACACTTACAACCTGGAAGTTTATGCAGGAAAACAACCAGAAGGTCCTTACTGTGTGAGCAACAAACCCATTGATGTTGTAAAAAGACTGGCTGAACCCTTATTTGGATCGGGTCGCAATATTACTGCTGACAATTGGTTTACAAGTTGTGATCTGATTGATTATCTGAAAATTCAGAAGCTGTCATATGTGGGAACTGTAAGAAAAAACAAAAGGGAATTGCCGCCACAGTTTGTAAGTGTGAAAGAGAGACAACAGTACAGCAGTATGTTTGCATTCCATAATGGAAAGGCTTTAGTTTCCTATGTACCACATGCCAAAAAAATCGTACTTCTTCTATCAACACTTCATGATGATGCTGCCATCGATCCTGGGACTGGGGCAGAAAAAAAAACGGAGATAATTACATTTTACAATGCCACCAAAGGGGGTGTGGATAGAGCAGATCAGATGTGCTCCACTTTCAACGTCAGCAGAAACATCAAACGCTGGCCAATGGTCATATATTTTGCTATGTTGAATTTGGGTGGTATAAACATAGTAACATAGTTAGTAAGGCCGAAAAAAGACATTTGTCCATCCAGTTCAGCCTATATTCCATCATAATAAATCCCCAGATCTACGTCCTTCTACAGAACCTAATAATTGTATGATACAATATTGTTCTGCTCCAGGAAGACATCCAGGCCTCTCTTGAACCCCTCGACTGAGTTCGCCATCACCACCTCCTCAGGCAAGCAATTCCAGATTCTCACTGCCCTAACAGTAAAGAATCCTCTTCTATGTTGGTGGAAAAACCTTCTCTCCTCCAGACGCAAAGAATGCCCCCTTGTGCCCGTCACCTTCCTTGGTATAAACAGATCCTCAGCGAGATATTTGTATTGTCCCCTTATATACTTATACATGGTTATTAGATCGCCCCTCAGTCGTCTTTTTTCTAGACTAAATAATCCTAATTTCGCTAATCTATCTGGGTATTGTAGTTCTCCCATCCCCTTTATTAATTTTGTTGCCCTCCTTTGTACTCTCTCTAGTTCCATTATATCCTTCCTGAGCACCGGTGCCCAAAACTGGACACAGTACTCCATGTGCGGTCTAACTAGGGATTTGTACAGAGGCAGTATAATGCTCTCATCATGTGTATCCAGTGTGTGTATCATGTGTGAACCACTCCGTAGACGATTGTATCTGAAAAAATTGGCCCATGAACTAGTACTTGGAGAGCTACGCAGGAGAAGCGTGAAAACAATCGGTATCCCCTCTCGCCTTCAAGTTCAGCTCAAAAGGTTCCGCCCAGAAGATGATGGTGAAAAGTCACCATCTGCACCACCTCACAAAAGAAGGAGATGCACCCCCTGCCAAACGGAAAGCGGAACCAGAAGGCTTTCAAATTATGAATGTCTCAAATGTCATAAAGCAATTTGCCTGACACATGCAAAAATGGTGTGTAATTCTTGCTATTTGCTCTGCAAGTGTGACTTTTCTGGGGAAACCTCAGCATCTACTTCTGATTGAATATGTTTTTAATAGTACTTAAGGTACCTTAAAATTAAGTTTGTGTTCAAAAATTTTCTTTGTACATTTTTTTGAGAGAGTCGAACTGGGGACTATTTGGCGGGAGTTTTGAAAAGTTTGTATTTCATAGTTATTAGTTTTATGTTAAGTAAATGTTTTTTTTTGCAACTGATTATGTGTAGTCTCTTTTATTACATCCCTATGAAGGTCACTGATCACTTTTAGAGCACTGAAATTGCAAACATTAGATATTATATGTATTTTTCCAGCAGGCGCCTGACAGGCACATTGTATGTGAACTCGTTGGTCCGAATATTGTATGTGACGGAGGGTTAAGGGCGAACTCAGCCAATGGCAAAAAGGACACCCAATCATCCTGATCAGCAGAAACAAAGCATCTCAGATATGTTTCCAAAGTTTGATTAGTTCGTTCGGTTTGGCCATTTGTCTGAGGATGGAAAGCCAAGGAAAAAGACAAATCAATGCCCATCCTAGCACAAAAGGATCGCCAAAACCTCAAAACAAACTGGGAACCTCTGTCAGAAACGATGTTCTCCGGGACACCATGTAAACGAACCACATGCTGGAAAAATAATGGCACCAAATCAGAGGAGGAAGGCAATTTAGACAAAGGTACCAAATGGACCATCTTAGAAAAGCGATCACAAACCACCCAAATGACCGACATCTTTTGAGAGACGGGGAGATCCGAAATAAAATCCATTGAAATATGCGTCCAGGGCCTCTTCGGGACCGGCAAGGGCAAAAGCAACCCACTAGCACGAGAACAGCAGGGATTAGCCCGAGCACAAGTCCCACAGGACTGCACAAAAGAACGCGCATCCCGTGACAAAGATGGCCACCAGAAGGATCTAGCCACCAAATCTCTGGTACCAAAGATTCCAGGATGCCCAGCCAACACTGAACAATGAATCTCAGAAATAACTCTACTAGTCCATCTATCAGGGACAAACAGTTTCTCCGCTGGGCAACGGTCAGGTCTATCAGCCTGAAATTTTTGCAGCACCCGCCGCAAATCAGGGGAGATGGCAGACAAAATTACCCCCTCTTTGAGAATACCCGCCGGCTCAGGAACACCCGGAGAGTCAGGCACAAAACTCCTTGACAGGGCATCAGCCTTCACATTCTTAGAGCCCGGAAGGTACGAAACCACAAAATCAAAATGGGAGAAAAATAACGACCATCGAGCCTGTCTCGGATTCAACCGTTTGGCAGACTCAAGAAAAGTCAAATTCTTGTGATCTGTCAAGACCACCACGCGATGCTTGGCTCCTTCCAGCCAATGATGCCACTCCTCGAATGCCCACTTCATGGCCAACAACTCACGATTACCAACATCATAGTTACGCTCAGCAGGCAAAAACTTTCTAGAAAAGAAAGCACATGGCTTCATCACCGAGCCATCAGAACTTCTTTGCGACAAAACAGCCCCTGCTCCAATCTCAGAAGCATCAACCTCAACCTGAAACGGGAGCGAAACATCTGGCTGGCACAACACAGGGGCAGAAAAAAACGACACTTCAACTCCTGAAAAGCCTCTACAGCTGCAGAAGACCAATTGACCACATCAGCACCCTTCTTGGTCAAATCAGTCAACGGTTTAGCAACAGTAGAAAAATTAGCGATGAAGCGCCGATAAAAATTAGCAAAGCCCAGGAACTTTTGCAGGCTCTTCACAGATGTCGGCTGAGTCCAATCGTAAATGGCCTGGACTTTAATAGGGTCCATCTCGATAGTAGAAGGGGAAAAAATGAACCCCAAAAATGAAACCTTCTGAACTCCAAAGAGACACTTTGACCCCTTCACAAACAAGGAATTCGCACGAAGGACCTGGAACACCATTCTGACCTGCTTCACATGAGACTCCCAATCATCCGAAAAGACAAAATATCATCCAAATACTCAATCAGGAATTTATCCAGGTACGCACGGAAGATGTCATGCATAAAGGACTGAAATACTGATGGAGCATTGGAAAGCCCGAATGGCATAACCAGGTACTCAAAATGGCCCTCGGGCGTATTAAATGCTGTTTTCCATTCATCGCCTTGTTTAATACGCACAAGATTATACGCCCCTCGAAGATCTATCTTGGTGAACCAACTAGCCCCTTTAATACGAGCAAACAAATCAGACAGCAACGGCAAAGGTTACTGAAATTTGACTGTAATTTTATTAAGAAGGCAGTAATCAATACAAGGTCTCAAAGAACCATCCTTCTTGGCCACAAAAAAGAACCCTGCTCTTAACGGTGATGACGACGGGCGAATAAGGGCCTTTCTCCAAGGATTCCTTTATATAACTCCGCATAACGGCATGTTCTGGCACAGATAAATTGAACAATCGGCCCTTAGGAAACTTACTACCAGGAATCAAATCAATTGCACAATCGCAATCCCTATGAGGAGGTAGGGCACTGGCTTTGGGCTCATCAAATACATCCCGATAATCCGACAAAAACTCGAACTTCAGAAGGAGTGGAAGACGAAATAGACAAACATGGAACATCACCATGTACCCCCTGGCAACCCCAGCTGGACACAGACATAGATTTCCAGTCCAATACTGGATTATGAACCTGTAGCCATGGCAATCCCAAAACGACCACATCATGCAGATTATGCAACACCAGAAAGCGGATATCCTCCTGATGTGCAGGAGCCATGCACATGGTCAATTGGGTCCAGTACTGAGGCTTATTCTTGGCCAAAGGCGTAGCATCAATTCCTCTCAATGGAATAGGATACTGCAAGGGCTCCAAGAAAAAACCACAGCGCCTAGCATACTCCAAGTCCATCAAATTCAGGGCAGCGCCTGAATCCACAAATGCCATAACAGAATAGGATGACAAAGAGCAAATCAGAGTAACAGACAATAGAAATTTAGTACCGTACCAATGGTGGCAGACCTAGCGAACCGCTTAGTGTGCTTAGGACAATTGGAGATAGCATGAGTGGAATCACCACAGTAAAAACATAGCCCATTCCGACGTCTGTGTTCTTGCCGTTCAGCTCTGGTCAAAGTCCTATCACATTGCATAGGCTCAGGCCCATGCTCAGATAGTACCGCCAAATGGTGCACAGCTTTACGCTCACGCAAGCGTCGATCGATCTGAATGGCCAAGGACATAGACTCATTCCGACCAGCAGGCATGGGAAACCCCACCATGACATCCTTAAGGGCTTCAGAAAGACCCTTTCTGAAGATTGCTGCCAGGGCACATTCATTCCACTGAGTGAGCACAGACCACTTTCTAAACTTCTGACAATATATCTCCGCTTCATCCTGACCCTGACACAGAGCCAGCAAGATTTTCTCTGCCTGATCCACTGAATTAGGTTCGTCATAAAGCAATTCAAGCGCCAGGAAAAACGCATCAACATCACGCAATGCCGGATCTCCTGGCGCAAGGGAAAATGCCCAGTCTTGAGGGTCACCACGTAACAAAGAAATAATGATCTTTACTTGTTGAACAGGGTCACCTGAGGAGCGAGGTTTCAAGGCAAGAAACAATTTACAATTATTTTTGAAATTCAAGAACTTAGATCTATCACCAAAAAACAAATCAGGAATTGGAATCCTAGGCTCTGACATCGGATTCTGAACCACAAAATCTTGAATGTTTTGTACCCTTGTAGTGAGGTTATCCATCCAAGAGGACAGACCTTGAATGTCCATGTTTACACCAGTGTCCTGAACCACCCAGAGGTAAAGGGGAAAAGAGAGACAAAACACACTGCAAAGAAAAAAAAATGGTCTCAGAACTTCTCTTATCCCTCTATTGAGATGCATTAGTACTTTGGGCCACCTGTACTGTTATCACCTGGTGGTCAGGACAATAATGGACCTGGTGGTTAAGAGCACATGGAATGACCTGATAGTTACTGATAATAAAGGACGAGCTCTGGGACGTGGGAACTCTGCTGACCGCAATCCCTAATCCTATCAAGCACACTAGAAATAGCCGTGGATTGCGCCTGACGCTCCCTATGCAACTCGGCACAGCCTAAGGATCTAGCTAGCCCTGAAGATAGAAAAATAAAGCCTACCTTGCCTCAGAGAAATTTCCCAAAGGAAAAAGCAGCCCCCTACATATAGTGACTTTGAGTAAAGATGAAAATACAAACACAGAGATGAAATAGATTTAGCAAAATAGATTTAGCAAAGTGAGGCCCGACTTACTGAACAGACCGAGGATAGGAAAGGTTACTTTGCGGTCAGCACAAAAACCTACAAAAAGACCATGCAGAGGGCGCAAAAAAGACCCTCCGCACCGACTCACGGTGCGGAGGCGCTCCCTCTGCGTCCCAGAGCTTCCAGCAAGCAAGACAACAATAAAAATAGCAAGCTGGACAGAAAAATAGCAAACCAAGAAATACAAGCTGGGACTTAGCTTCTGCTGGGAAGACAGGTCACAAGAACGATCCAGGAGTGAACTAGACCAATACTGGAACATTGACAGGTGGCATGGAGCAAAGATCTAAGTGGAGTTAAATAGAGCAGCCAGCTAACGAATTAACCTCGTCACCTGTGGAAGGAAACTCAGAAACACCCACCAGAGGAAGTCCATGGACAGAACCAGCCAAAGTACCATTCATGACCACAGTAGGGAGCCCGACAACAGAATTCACAACAGGGTTCTTCCTCTAATATAGAGTATAAGCTCTTATGATCAATGGGGTTCTCCCTCTCCTGTAGAGTATAACCGTTTATGAACATTGATGTTCTTTCTCCCATGTGGAGTGTAAGTTTTTATGATCAGTGGGGTTCTCTCTCCTGTAGGGTGTAAGCTTTTATAATCAGTGGAGTTCCCTCTATCTCTTATAATGTGAAAACTTATGGTTAGGGTTGTCCTCTCTCTATCTCTCTTCTGTAGAGTAGTGTAGGCTCTTTTGATTAGTGGGGTTCTCCCTCTTTCCTGCAGAGTGTATGGTTTTATGATCAATGGGGTTCTCTCTCTCTTCTGTTGAGTGTAAGCTTTTATGAACAGTGAGGTTCTCTCTCCCCTGTAGAGAGTGGGGGTTCTCTCTCTCCTGTAGAGTGTACGCTTTTTTGATCAGTTGTGTTCTTTCTCTCTCCCCTGTGGAGTCTAAGCTTTTAGACTCAGTGGGGTTCTTGCTCTCTTGCAGATTGTAAGCTTTTATAATCAGTGGGGTACTGTTATGGACCTGGTGGTTAGGAGCACCCGGCACGACCTGATAGTTAAACTCACACAGGACAAGCTCTGGGATGTGGGAGCTCTGCTGACCGCAACCCCTAATCCTATCACACAACTAGAAATAGCCGTGGAGTGTTCCTGACTCTCCCTAGACGCCTCTTCACAGCCTAAGAGCTAGCTAGCCCTAGAGATAGAAAATAAAGCCTACCTTGCCTCAGAGAAATTCCCCAAAGGAAAAGGCAGCCCCCCACATATATTGACTGTGAGTAAAGATGAAAGTCACAAACACATCAATGAAACAGGTTTCAGCAAAGGGAGGCCAGACTTACTAAACAGACAGAGGATAGGAAAGGTATCTTTGTGGTCAGCACAAAAAACTACAAAAAACCATGCAGAGTGTTCAAAAAGACCTCTGCACCGACTAACGGTGCGGAGATGCCACTCTGCATCCCAGAGCTTCCAGCTAGCAAGACAAAATCATGATAACCAGCTGGACAAGGAAACAATGAACAAATAATAACTATCAGGAACTTAGCTTCTGCTGGAGAGGACAGGTCACCAGAAAGATCCAAGAGCGAACTGAACCAATGCAGGAACATTGACAGCTGGCATGGAGTAACGATCTGAGTGGAGTTAAATAGAGCAGCCAACCAAAGGATAAACCACGTCACCTGTGTAAGGAACCTCAGAAGCAGCAGCTTCACTCGCAGCCACCAGAGGGAGTCCATGGACAGAACTCGCCGAAGTACCATTCACGACCACAGGAGGGAGTTCGACAACAGAATTCACAACAGGTACACTTTCTATTGTAGAGTTAAAGCTCTTATGATCAGTGGAGTTCTCTCTCCTCTGTGGAGAGTAAGATTTTATGATCAGTGGGGTTCTCTCTCTCCTGTAGAGTATAATTTTTTGGGATCCGTGGGGTTCTCTTTCTCCTGTAGAATACAATATTTTAGGATCGGTGGGGTTCTCTCTTCCTTGTACAGAGTAAGGTTTTATGATCAGTGGTGTTCTTTCTCTCTCCCCTGTGGCGTGTAAGCTTTTAGTATCAGTGGGGTTCTTGCTCTCTTGTAAATTGTAAGTTCTTATGATCGGTGGGGTTCTCTCTCTCCCATGTAGAGTGTAAGCCTTTATAATTAGCGGGGTCCTCTATCTCTTATAATCTGAAAACACATTGTTAGGGTTATCCTCTCTCGATCTCTCTTCTGTAGAGTAATGTAAGATCTTATGATCAGTATGGTTCTCTCTCTCCTGTAGATTGTAAGCTTTTTTAATCAGTGGAGTCGTATTTTTGTAGCGTTAAAGCTCTTATGATCAGTGGAGTTCTCTCTACTCTGTGGAGAGTTAGCTTTTAGGATCAGTGGAGTTCTCTCTCCTCTGTGGAGAGTAAGCTTTTAGGATCAGTGGAGTTCTCTCTCCTCTGTGGAGAGTAAGCTTTTAGGATCAGTGAGGTTCTCTCTCTCCTATAGAGTGTAAGCTTTTATTATCAGTTTGGTTTGCTCTCTCCTGTAAAGTGTAAGATTTTATGATCTCTATCTTGTAAAATGTAAGCTTTCCAAAATGTTGCAAAGTTGGCAAATTCAAATTTAATTAATTCTGCTAATTTATAAGCAAAGCTTTCAAGTGGTGGGAAATAATCAGTGTAGATTCTGTTTTAGATTTTGTCACAGATCCACAACTAAGTCTGTGCACCTTACATGTAGATTCTGCGGTGGATTTGATGTGGATACCACCCAGGGCCGGCTCCAGGTTTTTGAGGGCCCCGGGGCGAAAGAGTCTCAGTGGGCCCCCCTTTAACACATACCCCGATTCATGATCGCATATAAACACAGCCATGTAGTATATAACACTGCCCACGTAGCATATAGCAGCCCATGTAGTATATAGCACAGCCCACGTAGTATATAGCAGCGCAGCCCACGTAGTATATAGCAGCCCACGTAGTATATAGCAGCGCAGCCCACGTAGTATGTAGCAGTGCAGCCCACGTAGTATATAGCAGCGCAGCCCACGTAGTATATAGCAGCGCAGCCCACGTAGTATATAGCAGCGCAGCCACATAGTATATAGCAGCGCAGCCACATAGTATATAGCAGCGCAGCCCACGTAGTATATAGCAGCGCAGCCCACGTAGTATATAGCAGCGCAGCCCACGTAGTATATAGCAGCGCAGCCCACGTAGTATATAGCAGCGCCACTCATTCAGGCACTGGTAGGACTAGGAGCTCCTCCTGAATCTGCCTCATAACTTCAGCAGCACAGCAGCCAGCCAGGGGCGGAGATTAGAGCAGGAGAATGTGCTCTCTCCGCCCACAAACAATGTCACACTGGCTGCCTTCTCTTAACCCCTATGTGTGCCTGCCTGGCTGCACTGACTGAGTGAGAAGATGCTTGCGTCAGAGCTGGCACATAGGGGTTAAGAGAACGCAGCCAGCAGTGACTTTGTGGGCGGAGAGAGCATGTTATCTCCTGCTCTGCTTTCCCAGCTGTATCGATGACAGCATGAGTGGGCCCCCCTCTCTCCCCAGGGCCCCGGCATTTGCCCGGTGCGCCGGGTGCTGACGCTGGCCCTGATACCACCTCAAGCAATCCAAACCAGGTCCATTTCCACACAGAAATTCCACAATGTGTTCATTTGCTGCAGATTTTAATTTTTTTTTAAATAAATTGGACAATCATTTAAAATGTATTTTGTGTTAAGTCATCTTTAAAGAGCAAAATGAAGTGTGACAAGTTCACTTCAGGTAAATACTTATGTGACAAAACTATGTTGGATAATTTAGTTGAGACAGTGATAATTTGTTCCCAGCTTGGCTTTCTTGATATTACTATGATATATGAACTTAATATACAATGTAGATGTGTTAATGCCAGGCCACCTCTTTGTTTTGCAAAGCTTCTGAGCGTCTTGTTTCTATTATACAGTGCAGATGGGCTGCTCTGGTTTGGTTTATATGGCTATAATGCACTTTATTAAATAAGTGAATAAAAGGAGTTATGGGCAGTGTCAGAACATTCCAGATAGAAAGCAAATGTAACTTATTTTCAGCGCCAAGTAAAGCATCAGATCTCTAAGATGAAAAAAGACTTGTAGCGTGAGTACATGGGAAAACATATCAGAGATAGCTATAATTTATACTATAGGACTCCAGTTTCATAATTCATCCATTCTGATTATAATACATTGTGGGTATTAGACTGCTGTGTGGAATCTCAGGAAAGGAAGGAAAAATAATAAATAGTTGTGGCTTTCCACTATCATTTGTCTACTTGTTAAGCCATGATATGTATATTGAAGTAATCTATCATACGACCTAGGTCACTGAAATGATTGATTCAGGTTGTGCAGAACTCTGGAAAGATGTGAGGAGCTCAACTTTGAAGGGGCAGAATGGAAATGTTAAAGTTTCTGCAATATATTCAAATATGTCTTTTTCCTTTCACGTTTGTAAAGGAAATTTGAAGTGTCAAAATTGTATATCTTGTGCTCATTATTAAATGCTAAATACCACAGTGTTTTGAGCTGCCTTGTGGCCATTGTAAAGAAAACAGGTGTTCTGATAGATTATCAAGAGTGAGTCAGATGATGTGTAGCACAGAATATTAATGAGGTGCAAACACAAAAGGCTGCCTGCCTTTGTGCACATGAGGCTGAAACCTTCATCCAAGACTTCTTTAAGGACACCTGATAGAAAGGTCTTTATTTATATTCCTTATTTATCATGACTGTATAACCAGGAGTTCCAGAATGGAAATCAATTAACTGATGTATCATGTTCTCCTACTAATACTGCAAATTAATAAGGCAACTGATGACAACTAATATCTGATTATAGATGATCCCTGAAAGCGGAGAAGGCAGAAAAGCAGAGGAAACCATAAAAGGAGATATACAGTATAACGTTGAATTATTTATTTGGGAAGCGTTTGTGTATAGCATTGTTTTATATGACCAGAACTGAAAAACCCACCTAGGCTTCAAGTATTTTTTGTTCTATTTAACATTCATTGATATGCTTTAAGCAAACCAAATAAATTGTGTCAGCGAATGGGCACTACTATCACTTCTTACTACGTTACAAACAAGACAGGATTATCCTGATATTCTCCGAGTTATGCTGATAACATATTTTTGGAAAGAAACTATCAATAAAGCAAAGTGTAGTATATCATGATGGTTCTATTAGACGGCTACAAAATAGATTCATAATCGACAGATTTATGAGCATTTGCAAATTATTTCCCCCACAAAGACATTTAGTAGGTTTGTAATACAAAGGATTTCTTGATGCTTCTCCTTGATCACTACATGGTAATGTAATAATGAACTGTATATGTTTATGTTTATTCAACTCTTATTTCATTTTGGTTCCATGCTATGCAACAGGATATACTCTGGGGCAGCCCGGTGGCTCAGTGGTTAGCATTATTAGGGTCCTGGGTTGAACTCCCACCAATGACAACATCTGGAAGGAGTTTGTATGTTCTTCCTGAGATTATGTGGATTTTCTCAGGTTTCCTCCCACTCTTTAAAGAAATACTGATAGGGAATTTAGATTGTGGCCTCCAATGGCGACAGTGATACTAATGTCTGTAAAGTGCTGCGAAATTTGATTGCACTATATACAGTAAGTAAAATAAATATTTATCAATGGGGCTATCACAGAAGCTAAGATAAAAAGATGCAACTCATGGCTCCCCTGTGCCATTCAGCCAAAAATTTACTTCATTAGACACATTTGGGCTTTTTTATTGTATGGTATAGAGTAGAAAGGTCGTAATAAATCTCCCCCTTGAGTTTTGCTGGTACTCCAAATATGTGAATAATAAAATATCTTCATAATAAAGTGGCCAACATATTGTTCCAAATTTCACTAGCCAGAAAACATTTCCCAATAAAATTGGAATTATGCATCGATACAGTAAAGCCCCTGTATGATTGCAGCTGGACAGGTTATGGATCGGAGATATATGTCCCCGAGATGCCAAGCCTCAGTAACGTAGGACCCGGAGAAGCAGGCTGCAGCACATATAGCCCTGGGAGATGTTTTAATGGGCCCAAATTATGGGTCCCGGTTTTACGAGCAGTTGAAAGAGCCGGGTGGGATCGGCTGCTCGCTTACCTCCAGTCAAGGACTTGAATTGGCTGATTTAAGACAGCTGGTGCTGTCTCACTGGATCTGTGTGTTTTGCAAGGTGAGGATTGGAACCTTTTGCATGTGCTGCTCAGACCCTGCTGGAGTCTGAGAGGGAAAAACTCACATTTAACCCCTTAATCCCAAATGACGTACTATCCTGTCAAGGGGGGGTCGATCTGGTACCTCGGCATCTGATTTTTCTCCACCATGGGTAAGACAATTTCTTATTAGATATACTACTACAGCTCTAGTTCTTATTTGTGTGCTGGTCACTATGACAAGCATCAAGGCATTCAGTGATTTTTATACACACTGTTGATATATGAACTGGGTGCAATATAATCATTATAGAGCAGTATATACTAACACCTTGGTGTGAGTCCATGTTTACTTATTGGTTATGCTGAGGATTTACTTGTTTCCTCACTAGGTGTTTTTGTCCTTTTTTTGTTGTTACCTCTATGTATTTTTTTGTATTTTCAATAAAGTATACCTAAACTTTTTATCCAATCTCTATGTGTATGGAACTCCAATTTTCTTCGTGTTAAAAAGTATCCTGTCAAGGTGACCTGGGACCTAATTCCCGGGGACGGGATAGTACGTCATAGGTGATCGGCCGCACTCACGGGGGGGGGGGGGTGCGGCCAATTGCCACCGGGTGTCAGCTGATTATTACAGCTGACATCCGGCACTATGAGTCCGGCACTAGGAGTGATTACGGACCGCTTCTGGCACATTAACCCCGGAACACTGCGATCAAACAGGATTGCAGCATTCTGGCGGCATAGGGAAGCATCGCGCAGCGAGGGGGCTCCCTGAGTGCTTCCATGAGACCCTCAGAACAACACGATGTGATCACGTTGTTCAGAGGGTCTCCTACATCCTCCTCCCTGCAGACCCCAGATTCAAAATGGCCACAGGGCTCCTTTCAGGTCCGGCAAACCTGGAGCACTGACTGTCACATCGCTGATCTGACATAGAAAAAGAGTAACACGTGATCAAAAAGACGGATGTACCCATGTAACCATGGACCCGCTGAAAATGTCATCTTGTCCCGCAAAAAACGAGCCACCATACAGCATCATCAGCAAAAAAATAAAAAAGTTACAGTCCTCAGAATAAAGCGATGCAAAAATAATTATTTTTTATATAAAATAGTTTTTATCGCATAAAAGCGCCAAAACATAAAAAAAGATATAAATGAGGTATGGCTGTAATCATACTGACCCGAAGAATAAAACTGCTTTATCAATTTTATCACACGTGGAATGGTATAAAAGCCCCCCAAAAAGAAATTCATGAATAGCTGGTTTTAGGTCATTCTGCCTCACAAAAATCGGAATAAAAAGTAATCAAAAAAGTCACGTGCCCGAAAATGGTACCAATAAAAATGACAACTTGTCCCGCAAAAAGCAAGACCTCACTTGACTCTGTGGACCAAAATATGGAAAAATTATAGCATCAAACGTGGAGACTATTTTTTGCAATAAAAAGCATCTTTTAGTGTGTGACAGCTGGCAATCATAAAAATTCACTAAAAAACCCGCTATAAAAGTGAATTAAACCCCCCTTCATTGCCCCCTTAGTTATGGAAAAATAATAAAATAAAAAAATGTATTTATTTCCATTTTTACCATTAGGGTTAGAGGTAAGGTTAGAGTTGGGGCTAAAGTTAGGGTTGGGGCTAAAGTTAGGGTTAGGGCTACAGTTAGGTTTGGGGCTACAGTTAGGGTTGGGGATACAGTTAGGGTTAGGGTTGGGGCTAAAGTTAGGGTTAGGGTTGGGGCTAAAGTTAGGGTTAGCGCTACAGTTAGGGTTGGGGCTAAAGTTAGGGTTAGGGTTGGGGCTAAAGTTAGGGTTAGGGCTACAGTTAGGGTTGGGGCTACAGTTAGGGTTGGGGATACAGTTAGGGTTAGGGTTGGGGCTAAAGATAGGGTTCGGGTTGGGGCTAAAGTTAAAGTTGGGGCTAAACTAAAGGTTAGGGTGTGGATTACATTTATTGTTGGGATTAGGGTTGGGATAAGGGTTAGGGGTATGTCAGGGTTAGGGGTGTGGTTAGGGTTATGGTTGGGTTAGGGTTAGGGGTGTGTTGGAGTAAGGAGTGTCATTAGGGTTGGGAGTTAGGGTAAGTGGTGTGGTTTGGATTAGGGTTAGGGGCATGTTCGGTTTGGGGGTGTGGTTAAGGTTATGGTTAGGGTTGGGATTAGGGTTAGGGGTGTGTTTGGGTTAGGGTTTCAGTTAGAATTGGGGGTGTTTCCACTGTTTAGGCACATCAGGGGCTCTCTAAACGCGGCATGGCATCCGATCTCAATTCCAGCCAATTCTGCGTTGAAAAGGTAAAACAGTGCTCCTTCCCTTCTGAGCTCTCCCGTGCTCCAAAACAGGGGTTTACCCCAACATATGGGGTATCACCGTACTCAGGGCAAATTGGAAAACAACCTTTGTGGTCCAATTTCTCTGGTCGCCCTTGCGAAAATAAAAATTTAGGGGGCTAAAGAAACATTTTTGTGGGAAAAAATGATTTTTTATTTTCACGGCTCTGTGTTATAAACTGTAGTGAAACACTTGGAGATTCAAAGTTCTCAAAACACATTTAGATAAGTTCCATGGGGGGGTCTACTTTCCAATATGGGGACACTTGTGGGGGTTTCTACTGTTTAGGTACATCAGGGGCTCTGCAAACTCAATGTGATGCCTGCAGACCATTCCATCAAAGTCTGCATTCCAAACGGCGCTCCTTCCCTTCAGAGTTCTGCCATGCACCCAAATGGTGGTTCTCCCCCACATACGGGGCATCAGTGTACTCAGGACAAATTGGACAAAAACTTTTGGTGTCCAATTTCTCCTGTTATACTTGGGAAAATACAAAACTGGGGGCTAAAAAATAATTTTTGTAGGATGGTGCTCCTTCCCTTCCGAGCTCTGCCATGTGCCCAAACAGTGATTTACCCACACATATTGGGTATCCGCGTACTCAGGACAAATTGCACAACACATTTTGGGGTCCAATTTCTTCTGTTACCATTTGGAAAATAAAAATTTGTGGGCAAAAAGATCATTTTTGTGAAAAATATGATTTTTTTTTTTTACGGCATTACATTATAAACTACTGTGAAGCACTTGGTGGGTCAAATTGTTCAAGACACATCTAGATAAGTTCCTTAGAAGGTCTACTTTCCAAAATGGTGTCACTTGTGAGGGGTTTCAATGTTTAGGCACATCAGGGGCTCTCCAAACACGGCATGGCGTCCCATCTCAATTCCAGTCAATTTTGCACTGAAAAGTCAAACGGCGCTCCTTTCCTTCTGAGCTCTGCCATACGCCCAAACAGTGGTTTACCCCCACATATGGGGTATCCGCTTACTCAGAACAAATTTTACAACAACTTTTGGGGTCCAATTTCTCCTGTTACCCTTGGTAAAATAAAACAAACTGGTGCTGAAGTAAACTTTTTGTGAAAAAAAGTTAAATGTTCATGTTTTTTTAAAGATTCCAAAAATTCCTGTGAAATACCTGAAGGGTTAATAAACTTCTTGAATGTGGTTTTGAGCACCTTGAGTGGTGCAGTTTTTAGAAAAGTGTCACACTTGGGTATTTTCTATCATATAGACCCCTCAAAGTGACTTCAAATAAGATTTAGTCCCTAAAACAAATGGTGTTATAAAAATAAGAAATTGCTGGTCAACTTTTAACCCTTATAACTCCATAACAAAAAAATTTTGGTTCCAAAATTGTGCTGATGTAAAGTAGACATGCGGGAAATGTTACTTACTATTTTTTGTGACATATCTCTGTGATTTAAAATTGCAAAATGTTTGCCAAATATCTGTTTTTTCACAAATAAACGCTGGTAATATCAAATACATTTTACCACTATCATGAAGTACAATATGACACGGGAAAACATTATCAGAATCATCAGAATCCGTTGAATCGTTCCAGAGTTATAACCTCATAAAAGAACAGTGATCAGAATTGTAAAAATTGGCCTGGTCATTAATGTGCAAAGGGGTTAAACGGGTGAGCCGTGTGTTATATGGACTGGTCATTTTTCGTTTTGATCTGTTATAATTTTTGTTTACCTAGAAGAGGCTGCTAATTCCTGTCAACACTGATGTTATATGAACTTTAACCCCTTTACCCCCAAGGGTGGTTTGCACATTATGGACCGGGCCAATTTTTACAATTCTGACCACTGTCCATTTATGAAGTTATAACTCTGGAACGCTTCAACGGATCCTGGTGATTCTGACACTGTTTTCTCGAGACATAGTGTACTTCATGATAGTGGTAAAATTTCTTTGATATTACCTGCGTTTATTTGTGAAAAACACAGAAATTTGGCAAAAATTTTGAAAATTTTGCAATTTTCCAAATTTGAATTTCTATGCAATTAAATCACAGAGATATGTCACACAAAATACTTAATAAGTAACAATTCCCAAATGTCTACTTTACATCAGCACAATTTTGGAACCAAAATTTTTTTTTGTTAGGGAGTTATAAGGGTTAAAAGTTGACCAGCAATTTCTCATTTTTACAGCACCATTTTTTTTTAGGGACCACATCTCATTTGAAGTCATTTTGAGGGGTCTATATGATAGAAAATACCCAAGTGTGACACCATTCTAAAAACTGCACCCCTCAAGGTGCTCAAAACCACATTCAAGAAGTTTATTAACCCTTCAGGTGTTTCACAGGAATTTTTGGAATGTTTAAATAAAAATGAACATTTAACTTTTTTTCACAAAAAATTTACTTCAGCTCCAATTTGTTTTATTTTACCAAGGTTAACAGGAGAAAATGGACCACAAACTTTGTTGAACAATTTGTCCTGAGTACGCCGATACCCGACATGTGGTGGTAAACCACTGTTTGGGCGCATGACAGAGCTCGGAAGGGAAGTAGCACCATTTGACTTTTCAATGCAAAATTGACAGGAATTGAGATGGGACGCCATGTTGCATTTGGAGAGCCACTGATGTGCCTAAACATTGAAACCCCCCACAAGTGACACTATTTTGGAAAGTAGACCCACTAAGGAACTTATCTAGATGTGTGGTGAGCACTTTGACCCACCAAGGGCTTCACAGAAGTTTATAATGCCATAAAAATAAAACAAACATTTTTTCCCACAAAAATTATTTTTTAGCCCCCAGTTTTGTATTTTCCCAAGGGTAACAGGAGAAATTGGACCCCAAAAGTTGTTGTCCAATTTGTCCTGAGTGCGCTGATGCCCCATATGTGGGGGGGAACCACCGTTTGGGCACATGGGAGGGCTCAGAAGGGAAGGAGCGCCATTTGGACTGCAGACTTAGATGGATTGGTCTGCAGGCGTCACATTGCGTTTGCAGAGCCCCATATGTACCTAAACAGTAGAAACCCCCCACAAGTGACCCCATATTGGAAACTAGACCCCCCAAGGAACTTATCTAGATGTGTTGTGAGAACTTTGAACCCCCAAGTGTTTCACTACAGTTTATATCACAGAGCCGTGAAAATAAAAAATCCTTTTTTTCCCACAAAAATTATTTTTTAGCCCCTAGTTTTGTATTTTCCCAAGGGTAACAGGAGAAATTGGACCCCAACAGTTGTTGTCCAATTTGTCCTGAGTACGCTGATACCCCATATGTTGGGGTAAACTCCTGTTTGGGCACACGGGAGAGCTCAGAAGGGAAGGAGCACTGTTTTACTTTTTCAACGCAGAATTGGCTGGAATTGAGATCAGACGCCATGTCGCGTTTGGAGAGCCCCTGATGTGCCTAAACAGTGGAAACCCCCCAATTATAACTGAAACCCTAATCCAAACACACCCCTAACCCTAATCCCAATGGTGACCCTAACCACACCTTTAACCCAGACACACCCCTAACCCTAATCCCAACCCTATTCCCAACCGTAAATGTAATCCAAACCCTAACCCTAACTTTAGCCCCAACCCTAACTGTAGCCCCAACCCTAACTGAAGCCTTAACCCTAGCCCCAACCCTAACCCTAGCCCTAAACCTAGCCTTAACCCTAACCCTAGCCCTAGCCCTAACCCTAGCCCTAACCCTAACCCTAACCCTAACCCTAGCCCTAGTGGGAGAATGGAAATAAATACATTTTATAAATTTTTTAATTTTTCCCTAACTAAGGGGGTGATGAAGGGGGGTTTGATTTACTTTTATAGCGGGTTTCTTAGCGGATTTTTATGATTGACAGCCGTCACACACTAAAAGACGCTTTTTATTGCAAAAAATATTATTTGCGTTACCACATTTTAAGAGCTATAATTTTTCCATATTTTAGTCCACAGAGTCATGTGAGGTCTTGTTTTTTGCGGGACGAGTTGACGTTTTTATTGGTAACATTTTCGGGCATGTCACATATTTTAATCGCTTTTTATTCCGATTTATGTGAGGCAGAATGACCAAAAACCAGCTATTCATGAATTTCTTTTGGGGAAGGTGTTTATACCGTTCCGCATTTGGTAAAATGGATAAAGCAGTTTTATTCTTCGGGTCAGTACGATTACAGCGATACCTCATTTATATCATTTTTTTATGTTTTGGCGCTTTTATACGATAAAAACTATGTTACAGAAAAAATAATTATTTTTGCATCGCTATATTCTGAGGACTATAACTTTTTTATTTTTTTGCTGATGATGCTGTATTGCGGTTCGTTTTTTGCGGGACAAGATAACACTTTCAGCGGTACCATGCTTATTTATATTTGTCTTTTTGATCGCGTGTTATTCCACTTTTTGTTCGGCGGTATGATAATAAAGCGTTTTATGTCTCGTTTTTTTTTTTCTCTTACGGTGTTTACTGAAGGGGTTAACTAGTGATATAGTTTTATAGGTGGGGTCGTTATGGACGCGGCGATACTACTGTACTTTGTGTACTTTTATTGTTTGTTGTTTATTTAGATAAAGAAATGAATTTATGGGAATAATATATATATTTTTTTTCATTATTTAGGATTTTTTTTTTTTTTACTCGTGTGGAAATTTTTTTTTTTACTTTTTTACTTTACTCCAGGGGGGACATCACAGTTCGGTGATCTGACAGTGTGCACAGGACTCTGACAGATCACCGATCTGACTTGCAGCACTGCAGGCTTCACAGTGCCTGCTCTGAGCAGGCTCTGTGAAGCCACCTCCCTCCCTGCAGGACCCGGATGCCGCGGCCATATTGGATCCGGATCTGGAGCAGGGAGGGAGGTGAGGAGACCCTCGCAGCAACGCAATCACATTGCGTTACTGCGGGGGGCTCAGGGAAGCCCGCAGGGAGCCCCCTCCCTGTGCGATGCTTCCCTGCACCGCTGGCACATCGCGATCATGTTTGATCGTGGTGTGCCGGGGTTAATGTGCCGGGGGCAGTCCGTGACCGCTCCTGGCACATAGTGCCGGATGTCAGCTGTGTTAGGCAGCTGACACCCGGCCGCGATCGGCCGTGCTCCCCCCGTGAGCGCAGCCGATCGCGCTGGACGTACTATTCCGTCTTTAGGAAGTAGGGCCCACCCCACATGGAAGGAATAGTAGTCCATTGGCAGAAAGGGGTTAATAAACTGCTTGTTTGTTTGAATCACCTAAATAAATTTGCCACGTCTGCCACAGAGCTGACCCCTCATAATCAATAGACAATATATGAAAGTCTTCTGAAAGTTCTCTTTCAATTGTTTTTACTCAGACTGCAGTTTTTTATTAAAAAAGTACCATACTCAATTTCCCTAGGCCCACTGTTCCCAGTGCCTGACATCGACACAGCTGGTGACTTCATGTCAACAGTTCAGCTGTCAATCAGGGAGCTGAATGGTTCTGAGTAGGGCATTGCATTTACTCAGACAGGGCTCACTGATTAGTTGCGGCACTGTCAAATTGGCATCATTACCTCAGCCAAGTCAATGCCAGACACCAAGAGAGCTGCCAAAGACTCGCTAGTGGACCTGGGGATGGTGGGAATGGCTTGGTTCATTTATTTTTTTATAATAAGCTGCACCCAAGATGCCACGAAAGGGAACAACCAGTTCAAGACTGGGATCATATATATATATATATATATATATATATATATATATATATATATATATATATATATATGATCCCAGTCTTGAACTGGTTGTTCCCTTTCGTGGCATCTTGGGTGCAGCTTATTATAAAAAAAATATATATATAGAGGCACAATTTTCATCCAGGGGGGTGGGATGATTTTCTCTCACATATGCAAACTATTTCTTTACTCAGCAGCTATTAACCATTTGCAGGTCCATTTACAGTTTCATATGTTAAAGAACTGTAACGTATTCGTAAAATTCAGATGACACTCTGATGGTCCGTATGGCATGCAATTTTTTTCTCGCACTGTACTGCTTTCGGAGTGAAATTGCAATATGTGGCAATTTTTTTCTCGTGCCGAATACAACTGAGAATAAATATGCAGATCTACACTGCCTCACTGACTAACATTAGTCAGACTGCAATCCTTTTTTTGTCGGATTGCACTCTTCCAATTTATACACTCATGGGAGTGAACCATTAGGCTGCTTGCAAGCCAGAGGTAGAATGGAACAGAAATATGTTTGTGCGCATGAGCTGAAAAGCGTAACTAATAGTGATGAGCGAATATACTCATTACTCGAGATTTCCCAAGCACGCTCGGGTGTCCTCTGAGTATTTTTTAGTGCTCGGAAATTTAGTTTTTATTGCCGCAGCTGAATGATTTACATCTTTTAGCCAGCATAAGTACATGCCTGGTTGCTAGGGAATCCCCACATGTACTTATGCTGGCTAACAGATGTAAATCATTCAGCTGCAGCAATAAAAACTAAATTTCCGAGCACTAAAAAATACTCGAAGTATATTTGCTCATCACTAGTAACTAAATTAGAGCTTTTATAATGGGAGCTAAGGCAATTTGTGGTCCAAAGCTGATCACAAAATTCATGTACATCAGCACATTTGTGTCTATAATGAAGGTTGCTAGTAGAGTTGAGCGACCTTGACCTTTTTAGAGTCGAGCCGGGTTTCGCGAAACCCGACTATCTCAAAAGTCGGGTCGAGTGAAATCGGCCGATTATGACGTAAAGTCGGGATCGACCGAAACACGAAACCCAATGCAAGTCAATGGGGCAGCATAGTCGGCAGTGAGTGGGGGCCAGGAAAACACCTAGAGTGCCCATTTTAATGTCAAAACCATCCATTCTTCTTAATGAAGCTTGTCAAGCGTAATTTACCTTATAATAATTGGAAGGCATTTGAAATTGGGGGTCATTTGGCTAAAGTTGTGGTGGGTAGGGCTGGTTCAAGTAATTAGTGGGCCCAGGAAATCTGGACCACGTCACGGCAGTGGAGCAGGGAGAGGTAAGTATTTCAACTTTGCAAGTGCTGTGAACCTGAGCAAGCAGGGGGGGCCCACTCGTTGGCATTGGCACTGGCACAGGGCCCCTCAAAGTACAGCGGTGTGTTTGCACGGCGGGGGCGCCTCCCACCGGCAGCAACACTTTTGCGTACCATGAGAGGCCCTGTGCCAGTGACGTCGCCAACTAGTATTCCTCCCCCCACCTGATGAAGGAACCTGCACTTTCATCTGCACCTTCCTGTTTGTCCCCGTGTAAGGTGGTATGGTATGCGGGAAGGGGGACCTGACTTTCAGCAGGGTCACAATCTTGCAGTGTAGCGTGCACGGGAAATGTTGCGTTATGGGTCAATGTACCAGCAGACTCATCTATCACTGGCTGGGCAATGGGCAGGATGAGGAGGAAACACAGATATAGGCCCAAAGAATAAAGTGGGCTAAATGCTGTTCAAAATTGGTAACACAGGACTAATCAGGGGGCATTGCAGTGGAGGACAACTGGAATGAGAGGCTGACACAGAGAGTAGGCCCAAATCAGTAAGTAGTCGAAATGCAGTTCAAAATTGGCAACAGTAGTAAACAGGCGGCACAGCTTTGTTCAGTGGAGGAGAACAGCAAGGAGTGGCAGACACCGATAGTAGGCCCCAACCCAACTAGTAGGCCAAATGCAGTCTAACATTAACAACTACTTAACGAGCGCCTGAAAACGGAATTTCAGGACAGGAAACCAGGAGAACAGCAAGGAGCGGCAGACACCGATAGTAGGCCCCAAACCAACTAGTACGCCAAATGCAGTTGTTCCATTTAACCACAATTTAATGAGCGCCTGAAGATAGAAGTTCAGGAAAGGCAACCTGGAGAACACCTTGGAGTGGAACACACCATCTCTCTACACCCCATACCCAATTTGTAGGTCTAATGCAGCGTAGTTTCCAACAACTACTAAACGAGAGCATGATGATCGAAGCATTGGCAAGGAAACCTGGGGAACACCTTGGAGTGGAACACACCATCTCTCTACACCCCATACCCAATTTGTAGGCCTAATGCAGCGTAGTTTCCAACAACTACTAAACGAGAGCATGATGATCGAAGCATTGGCGAGGAAACCTGGGGAACACCTTGGAGTGGAACACACCATCTCTCTACAGTGGAACACACCATCTCTCTACACCCCATACCCAATTTGTAGGCCTAATGCAGCGTAGTTTCCAACAACTACTAAACGAGAGCCGGAAGATCGAAGCTCAGGAAAGGCAACCTGGAGAACACCTTGGAGTGGAACACACCATCTCTCTACACCCCATACCCAATTTGTAGGCCCAATGCAGCGTAGTTTCCAACAACTACTAAACGAGAGCCGGAAGATCGAAGCAATGGAGAGGAAACCTGGGGAACACCTTGGAGTGTAACACACCATCTCTCTACACCCCATACCCAATTTGTAGGCCTAATGCAGCGTAGTTTCCAACAACTACTAAACGAGAGCCGGAAGATCGAAGCAATGGAGAGGAAACCTGGGGAACACCTTGGAGTGTAACACACCATCTCTCTACACCCCATACCCAATTTGTAGGCCTAATGCAGCGTAGTTTCCAACAACTACTAAACGAGAGCCGGAAGATCGAAGCAATGGAGAGGAAACCTGGGGAACACCTTGGAGTGTAACACACCATCTCTCTACACCCCATACCCAATTTGTAGGCCTAATGCAGCGTAGTTTCCAACAACTACTAAACGAGAGCATGAAGATCGAAGCAATGGAGAGGAAACCTGGGGAACACCTTGGAGTGGAACACACCATCTCTCTACACCCCATACCCAATTTGTAGGCCTAATGCAGCGTAGTTTCCAACAACTACTAAACAGAGCATGATGATCGAAGCATTGGCGAGGAAACCTGGGGAACACCTTGGAGTGGAACACACCATCTCTCTACAGTGGAACACACCATCTCTCTACACCCCATACCCAATTTGTAGGCCTAATGCAGCGTAGTTTCCAACAACTACTAAACGAGAGCCGGAAGATCGAAGCTCAGGAAAGGCAACCTGGGGAACACCTTGGAGTGGAACACACCATCTCTCTACACCCCATACCCAATTTGTAGGCCTAATGCAGCGTAGTTTCCAACAACTACTAAACGAGAGCCGGAAGATCGAAGCAATGGAGAGGAAACCTGGGGAACACCTTGGAGTGTAACACACCATCTCTCTACACCCCATACCCAATTTGTAGGCCTAATGCAGCGTAGTTTCCAACAACTACTAAACGAGAGCATGAAGATCGAAGCAATGGAGAGGAAACCTGGGGAACACCTTGGAGTGGAACACACCATCTCTCTACACCCCATACCCAATTTGTAGGCCTAATGCAGCGTAGTTTCCAACAACTACTAAACGAGAGCATGATGATCGAAGCATTGGCGAGGAAACCTGGGGAACACCTTGGAGTGGAACACACCATCTCTCTACAGTGGAACACACCATCTCTCTACACCCCATACCCAATTTGTAGGCCTAATGCAGCGTAGTTTCCAACAACTACTAAACGAGAGCCGGAAGATCGAAGCTCAGGAAAGGCAACCTGGGGAACACCTTGGAGTGGAACACACCATCTCTCTACACCCCATACCCAATTTGTAGGCCTAATGCAGCGTAGTTTCCAACAACTACTAAACGAGAGCCGGAAGATCGAAGCAATGGAGAGGAAACCTGGGGAACACCTTGGAGTGTAACACACCATCTCTCTACACCCCATACCCAATTTGTAGGCCTAATGCAGCGTAGTTTCCAACAACTACTAAACGAGAGCATGAAGATCGAAGCAATGGAGAGGAAACCTGGGGAACACCTTGGAGTGGAACACACCATCTCTCTACACCCCATACCCAATTTGTAGGCCTAATGCAGCGTAGTTTCCAACAACTACTAAACGAGAGCATGATGATCGAAGCATTGGCGAGGAAACCTGGGGAACACCTTGGAGTGGAACACACCATCTCTCTACAGTGGAACACACCATCTCTCTACACCCCATACCCAATTTGTAGGCCTAATGCAGCGTAGTTTCCAACAACTACTAAACGAGAGCCGGAAGATCGAAGCTCAGGAAAGGCAACCTGGGGAACACCTTGGAGTGGAACACACCATCTCTCTACACCCCATACCCAATTTGTAGGCCCAATGCAGCGTAGTTTCCAACAACTACTAAACGAGAGCCGGAAGATCGAAGCTCAGGAAAGGCAACCTGGGGAACACCTTGGAGTGTAACAAACCCTCTCTCTACACCACGGAAGGGCTGATTCTTAGGAAGGATGGCTGTCGGAAAGAAGCAGGGCGCGTCCGAGGGTGATTATATTCTTATTAGGTATATACTCACCCTCGGACGCGCCCTGCTTCTTTATTTGTAATGAATGTTTATTTGCAATGTGGTTTTGACTTACTCTATTTTTTTGGTAAATAATGATTTTATTATTTTCATTGTTTTGCATCTTCTTGGCAATAATATAAAGAAGACGCGACAGGACAACACTCGGTGGATGCCATATCTGTGTTTAAAATTGAAAAAACCTTTCAGTTAACTACTTGCAGGAGAAAGTTATTGTAGCTGGTGGCCATTTTTAGTACTGTACCAGATTTTTGTTCTATGTGTTTGTTTTTAATGTTAAAATGTCTGCATTTGATATCTCTCCAGTATTTTCTTTTTTATAAGCAAAATACTTATTTTTATATTTTCTGATGTTGGTTCCAGGGGTACACGGGCAGCAGTGGTGTGGTCAGTGGAGGCCTAGTGGAAGGAGTAACCGCAGACAGGCATCGAAGGCCTAAAATAATAACACATGGCTGTAGGCAATTTTAAATTGGTTCCAGGGGTACACGGGCAGCAGTGGTGTGGTCAGTGGAGGCCTAGTGGAAGGAGTGACCGCAGACAGGCATCGAAGGCCTAAAATAATAACACATGGCTGTAGGCAATTTTAAATTGGTTCCAGGGGTACACGGGCAGCAGTGGTGTGGTCAGTGGAAGGAGTGACCACAGACAGGCATCGAAGGCCTAAAATAATAACACATGGCTCTAGGCAATTTTAAATTGGTTACAGGGGTACACGGGCAGCAGTGGTGTGGTCAGTGGAGGCCTAGTGGAAGGAGTAACCGCAGACAGGCATCGAAGGCCTAAAATAATAACACATGGCTGTAGGCAATTTTAAATTGGTTACAGGGGTACACGGGCAGCAGTGGTGTGGTCAGTGGAGGCCTAGTGGAAGGAGTGACCGCAGACAGGCATCGAAGGCCTAAAATAATAACACATGGCTGTAGGCAATTTTAAATTGGTTCCAGGGGTACACGGGCAGCAGTGGTGTGGTCAGTGGAGGCCTAGTGGAAGGAGTCACCGCAGACAGGCATCGAAGGCCTAAAATAATAACACATGGCTGTAGGCAATTTTAAATTGGTTACAGGGGTACACGGGCAGCAGTGGTGTGGTCAGTGGAGGCCTAGTGGAAGGAGTAACCGCAGACAGGCATCGAAGGCCTAAAATAATAACACATGGCTGTAGGCAATTTTAAATTGGTTCCAGGGGTACACGGGCAGCAGTGGTGTGGTCAGTGGAGGCCTAGTGGAAGGAGTCACCGCAGACAGGCATCGAAGGCCTAAAATAATAACACATGGCTGTAGGCAATTTTAAATTGGTTACAGGGGTACACGGGCAGCAGTGGTGTGGTCAGTGGAGGCCTAGTGGAAGGAGTCACCGCAGACAGGCATCGAAGGCCTAAAATAATAACACATGGCTGTAGGCAATTTTAAATTGGTTACAGGGGTACACGGGCAGCAGTGGTGTGGTCAGTGGAGGCCTAGTGGAAGGAGTCACCGCAGACAGGCATCGAAGGCCTAAAATAATAACACATGGCTGTAGGCAATTTTAAATTGGTTCCAGGGGTACACGGGCAGCAGTGGTGTGGTCAGTGGAGGCCTAGTGGAAGGAGTCACCGCAGACAGGCATCGAAGGCCTAAAATAATAACACATGGCTGTAGGCAATTTTAAATTGGTTACAGGGGTACACGGGCAGCAGTGGTGTGGTCAGTGGAGGCCTAGTGGAAGGAGTGACCACAGACAGGCATCGAAGGCCTAACATAACAAAAATGTCAATACAATGGTATTGTCAGTGGCAGGCATTGAAGGATGTCAGCGCATAGACTAAACATTGGTGGAGCTGTGAGATAATTTTGCAAGTGGTAGAGCACTGTTTGAGCTGGGGTGGGGGGAAACTGTCTTGTGGCCGGCGGTACAGGCCCAGGGCCCCTCATATTACAACGGTGTGTCTGACGTTGGGTGCGCACCACCACCGCCAGAGACACTTTATTGTACTAGGAGGGACCCAGTGGCAGTGCCGTCGACCAAAAGCGGGCTCACCCACCTCTTCAGACAAACTGCACTCTCACGGGTGCTGTCGCCAAGTGTCGATACCACGGCCCCGTGTGGGGAGTTTGGCCATTTAGTGAGGTGTAAACATGTCGTATGCTGGACAATCAGGTGCAGAAAATTACGAGATTGGAAAAGGCATTCAGAATAGTCCACAGGCAAGACCTTTTCATAGGAAAGCTAGGTGTCAGCCGGGCAAGGTGGGGCAAAAGATTTCGAAATCCAGTTGTGGTTCATTTTAATGAAGGTTAGATCATCTACATTTTGGGTAGCCAGACGAGTCCTTTTTTCTGTTAGTATTGAACCTGCAGCACTGAATACTCTTTCTGATAGGACACTAGCTGCCGGGCAAGCAAGCTCCTGCAATGCATATTCTGCCAATTCTGGCCAGGTGTCTAATTTTGATGCCCAGTAATCAAATGGGAATGACGGTTGAGGGAGAACATCGATAAGGGATGAAAAATAGTTTGTAACCATACTGGACAAATGTTGTCTCCTGTCACTTTGAATTGATGCTGCAGTACCTGTCCTGTCTGCGGTCATAGCAAAATCACTCCACAACCTGGTCAGAAAACCCCTCTGGCCAACGCCACTTCTGATTTCTGCCCCTCTAACTCCTCTGGTCTGCTGGCCCCTGCAGCTCGTGTGAGAACGATCACGGGCGCTGTGTGCAGGGAATGCCAGAAGCAAACGGTCAACAAGAGTTGATTGTTTGGTTGCTAATATTAGTTCCAAGTTCTCATGTGGCATTATATTTTGCAATTTGCCTTTATAGCGAGGATCAAGGAGGCAGGCCAACCAGTAATCGTCATCATTCATCATTTTAGTTATGCGTGTGTCCGTTTTGAGGATACGTAAGGCATAATCCGCCATGTGGGCCAAAGTTCCAGTTCTCAAATCTGCGGTTGTGCTTGGTTGAGGGGCAGTTTCAGGCAAATCCACGTCACTTGTGTCCCTCAAAAAACCAGAACCCGGCCTTGCCGCGCCACCAATTTCCAGTGGCCCCGGAAAAGCTTCCTCATTAAAAATATAATCATCCCCATCATCCTCCTCGTCCTCCTCCTCCTCTTCGCCCGCTACCTCGTCCTGTACACTGCCCTGGCCAGACAATGGCTGACTGTCATCAAGGCTTTCCTCTTCCTCAGCTGCAGACGCCTGATCCTTTATGTGCGTCAAACTTTGCATCAGCAGACGCATTAGGGGGATGCTCATGCTTATTATGGCGTTGTCTGCACTAACCAGCCGTGTGCATTCCTCAAAACACTGAAGGACTTGACACATGTCTTGAATCTTCGACCACTGCACACCTGACAACTCCATGTCTGCCATCCTACTGCCTGCCCGTGTATGTGTATCCTCCCACAAAAACATAACAGCCCGCCTCTGTTCACACAGTCTCTGAAGCATGTGCAGTGTTGAGTTCCACCTTGTTGCAACGTCTATGAACGCTGATAGGTCTGCATACGGCTGGAGTGTACGGGCGAACGGCGGATATGTGAGCAAAGTCCACGCACTTTGAGGAGCAGGTCAGATAACCCCGGATAACTTTTCAGGAAGCACTGCACCACCAGGTTTAAGGTGTGAGCCAGGCAAGGAATGTGTTTCAGTTGGGAAAGGGAGATGGCAGCCATGAAATTCCTTCCGTTATCACTCACTCCCTTGCCTGCCTCAAGATCTACAGTGCCCAGCCACGACTGCGTTTCTTTCTGCAAGAACTCGGACAGAACTTCCGTGGTGTGTCTGTTGTCGCCCAAACACTTCATAGCCAATACAGCCTGCTGACGTTTGCCAGTAGCTGCCCCATAATGGGAGACCTGGTGTGCAACAGTGGCAGCTGAGGATGGAGTGGTTGTGCGACTGCGGTCTGTGGACGAGCTCTCGCTTCTGCAGGAGGACGAAGAGGAGGAGGAGGGGGTGCGAACGGCTACAGCCAATTGTTTCCTAGACCGTGGGCTAGGCAGAACTGTCCCAAACTTGCTGTCCCCTGTGGACCCTGCATCCACCACATTTACCCAGTGTGCCGTGATGGACACGTAACGTCCCTGGCCATGCCTACTGGTCCATGCATCTGTTGTCAGGTGCACCTTTGTGCTCACAGATTGCCTGAGTGCATGGACGATGCGCTCTTTAACATGCTGGTGGAGGGCTGGGATGGCTTTTCTGGAAAAAAAGTGTCGACTGGGTAGCTCGTAGCGTGGTACAGCGTAGTCCATCAGGGCTTTGAAAGCTTCGCTTTCAACTAACCGGTAGGGCATCATCTCTAACGAGATTAGTCTAGCTATGTGTGCGTTCAAACCCTGTGTACGCGGATGCGAGGCTAAGTACTTCCTTTTTCTAACCATAGTCTCATGTAGGGTGAGCTGGACTGGAGAGCTGGAGATCGTGGAACTAGCGGGGGTGCCGGTGGACATGACAGACTGAGAGACGGTGGGAGATGGTATTGTTGCCGCCGGTGCCCTAGATGCAGTGTTTCCTACTACGAAACTGGTGATTCCCTGACCCTGACTGCTTTGGCCTGGCAAAGAAACCTGCACAGATACTGCAGGTGGTGCGGAAAATGGTGGCCCTACACTGCCGGAAGGGATGTTGCATTGCTGACTAGCTTCATTGGCCGAGGGTGATACAACCTTAAGGGACGTTTGGTAGTTAGTCCAGGCTTGCAAATGCATGGTGGTTAAATGTCTATGCATGCAACTTGTATTGAGACTTTTCAGATTCTGTCCTCTGCTTAAGGTAGTTGAACATTTTTGACAGATGACTTTGCGCTGATCAATTGGATGTATTTTAAAAAAATGCCAGACTGCACTCTTTCTAGCATCGGATACCTTTTCAGGCATTGCAGACTGAGCTTTAACCGGATGGCCACGCTGTCCTCCAACAGGTTTTGGCTTTGCCACGCGTTTTGGGCAAGATACGGGCCCGGCAGATGGAACCTGTTGCGATGTTGATGCCTGCTGCGGCCCCTCCTCCTCCGCTTCAGAACTGCTGCCGCCTGCACCCTGTTCCCCCAATGGCTGCCAATCGGGGTCAAGAACTGGGTCATCTATTACCTCTTCTTGTAGCTCGTGTGCAACTTCGTCTGTGTCATCGTGTCGGTCGGTGGTATAGCGTTCGTGATGGGGCAACATAGTCTCATCAGGGTCTGATTCTTGATCAGCACCCTGCGAGGGCAATGTTGTGGTCTGAGTCAAAGGACCAGCATAGTAGTCTGGCTGTGGCTGTGCATCAGTGCACTCCATGTCAGATTCAACTTGTAATGGGCATGGACTGTTAACTGCTTCACTTTCTAAGCCAGGGACGGTATGTGTAAAGAGCTCCATGGAGTAACCCGTTGTGTCGCCTGCTGCATTCTTCTCTGTTGTTGTTTTTGCTGAAGAGGACAAGGAAGCGACTTGTCCCTGACCGTGAACATCCACTAACGACGCGCTGCTTTGACATTTACCAGTTTCACGAGAGGAGGCAAAAGAGCTAGAGGCTGAGTCAGCAAGATAAGCCAAAACTTGCTCTTGCTGCTCCGGCTTTAAAAGCGGTTTTCCTACTCCCAGAAAAGGGAGCGTTCGAGGCCTTGTGTAGCCAGACGACGAACCTGGCTCCACAGCTCCAGACTTAGGTGCAATATTTTTTTTCCCACGACCAGCTGATGCTCCACCACTACCACTACCCTCATTACCAGCTGACAATGAACGCCCCCGGCCACGACCTCTTCCACCATACTTCCTCATTGTTTTAAAAACGTAAACAAACTAATGGTATTTGTTGCTGTCACACAAATTACACGGTGAGCTATAACTTCAGTATGATTTAGCTACCCCTTTACAGGTGAGTGAGACCACAACGAAAATCAGGCACAATGTTACACACTCTGTTGTTGGTGGCAACAAATGAGAGAGATGCCACACACGCAGGACTGTCACTGAAGCACAAATGTAAATATTAATCTCCCACTGATTTGATTTTTTTTTTTTTTTCAGGGAGACTTTAGGAAAAAAAAAAATAGAATAAAATGATTTTTTCAGGAAGAATTTAGAAACCAAAGAAAATAAAATGATTTTTTTCAGGGAGAATTTAGAAAACAAATAAAACAAAAAAAGGCTTTCTATGGCCCACTGAGTGAGAGATGATGCATACAGGAGTCAGGAGTGGCACACAAGCCCAGAGGCCAATATTTATCTCCCAATTTTTTTTTTGTTCCAGGGAAAATTTATAAACCCAATAAAAAAAATAATAAATAGGCTTTCTATGGCCCACTATCTGAGAGACAGAGAGAGATGGCACGCTTAGGACTGGCACACAAGCCCAAAGGCCAATATTAATCTCCCTTTTTTTTTAAGGGAGAATTTATAAAACCAAAAAAAAATAAATAAATAGGCTTTCTATGGCCCACTATCTGAGAGAGAGAGATGGCACGCTTAGGACTGGCACACAAGCCCAAAGGCCAATATTAATCTCCCACTGATTGATTTATTGATTTTTTCAGGTAGAATTTAGAACCCAAATAAAGCAAAAAAAAAAAAAAATGGGCTTTCTATGGCCCACTGAGTGAGTGATGATGCACACAGGAGTCAGGAGTGGCACACAAGCCCTGAGGCCAATATTTTTATCCCACTGATTGATGTAGTGATTTTTTCAGGTAGATTTTAGAACCAAAATCAAGCAAAAAAATAAATAGGCTTTCTATGGCCCACTGAGTGAGTGATGATGCACACAGGAGTCAAGAGTGGCACACAAGCACTGAGGCCAATATTTTTCTCCCACTGATTGATGTAGTGATTTTTTCAGGTAGATTTTATAACCCAAATCAAGCAAAAAAATAAATAGGCTTTCTATGGCCCACTGAGTGAGAGATGACACAGACAGGGATGGCACTCTAGCAGAAATGTCAATCTTAATCTCCCACAAAAAAAAAAAAAAAACAGGGAGTGTCCTTCAATTACTATCTCCCTGCAGTAATCTCAGCCAGGTATGGCAGGCAGCAATAAGGAGTGGACTGATGCACAAATTAAATAAAAAGTGTGTACAAACCAAAAAGATAGCTGTGCAGAAAGGAAGGAACAAGAGGATTTGTGCTTTGAAAAAAGCAGTTGGTTTGCACAGCGGCGTACACACAGCAATGCAGCTATCAGGGAGCCTTCTAGGGCAGCCCAATGAGCTACAGCGCTGAGGGGGAAAAAAAAAAAATGTAGCTTCCACTGTCCCTGCACACCGAAGATGGTGTTGGGCAGTGGAAATCGCTACAGCACAAGCGGTTTGGTGGTTAATGGACCCTGCCTAACGCTATCCCTGCTTCTGACGAAGCGGCAGCAACCTCTCCCTAAGCTCAGATCAGCAGCAGTAACATGGCGGTCGGCGGGAACTCCCCTTTATAGCCCCTGTGACGCCGCAGACAGCAAGCCAATCACTGCAATGCCCTTCTCTAAGATGGTGGGGACCAGGACCTATGTCATCACGCTGCCCACACTCTGCGTTTACCTTCATTGGCTGAGAAATGGCGCTTTTCGCGTCATTGAAACGCGACTTTGGCGCGAAAGTCGCGTACCGCATGGCCGACCCCGCACAGGGGTCGGATCGGGTTTCATGAAACCCGACTTTGCCAAAAGTCGGCGACTTTTGAAAATGAACGACCCGTTTCGCTCAACCCTAGTTGCTAGCACATGACATTCATAGGTTCGATTGCAATATCTAAATGATGAATATTATTGTAAAAAAAACAATATCAAAGTCTGAGCCTTAAAAGTTGCACTGTACTTTTTTATATTGCTTGAAAGCCTCACAACCATGCAAGAAGACATAGATAGATGGATAGATGGATAGATAGATAGATAGATAGATAGATAGATAGATAGATAGATAGATAGATAGATAAAAAGATAGATACCGTATTTTTCAGGCTATGAGATGCACTGGACCATAAGACGCACCCCAAGTTTAAAGGAGGATAATAGGAAGAAAAATAATGTTTAACCTATAATTATGATCAGGCACTCCATTAAGCCAAGATCTAAAACTGTACATGCGCCAACAACAGGCGCCATTTTCTTGAATCCTATTGCGAGGTCAATGTGTGCAGCGGGGACTCTGCTCCTTCTTTGCACTGCCGGGACACCCCCTCTTCCTAGTCCTCGATCTACCCCATCACCCCACTCCTGTTTTCGCGGGCATTTGACCTTGCTCTAGAGAGACCGTATAGGGCCCCTGGCCCCGAAGGGGAGGCCGACATGACTGAGTAACGTGGGATTTAGTGAGCTTTTTTTGCGAGGGGTGGAGTGTTTGGTTAATGGTACGTGAGGGGAGGGGTAGTGTTTGGTTTTCAAATTCAGGAAGAGGTGGAGTTGGGGTTAAGGGTTGGGGCATTATAAGAGGGGGCACCCATGTTATGTAGGCAACCATTTTGAGTTCCCACCTGGTGAATAAGGAAGCTGTGGGGTACTCGTGCGATGGAAATCGAGGCCTTGCTTCAATGCCTGCGGGACGCTGCAGGCTCCCAAGGAAAAGATTGGCTGCAGGCATTAGTTACCAGCCTGCTGCAGGGGACAGCGGATGGAGCTTCCCAGTCTCCTATAGGTAGGCGCCAGCCGTGAAGGTCTAGGCCTCCAGCGCACTTGAGCCCCGATGTCACTCCTCGGGTCTGGTGCCGAGATAGGAGCCTCTCCAGGGACCCTCCAGTAAGCGATGCAGGCCTTAGGCCATTGGCCTTGCGTCGCACTGCCGGGAGGAATCTGACAGAGCTCTGGAGCCAATAACAAGGGGAGGAGCCAGCCTCCACTTCATCTAGGAGAACATGGCGAGGGATGGCTGGAGCAGGAGCTACGGGCACCAGCATGGTGGCTGGGCCTGCTCAGCATGGGAGACCATGGGAGTCTAGGAGGCAGGGGCCATATCTGGCGGCCCCTCAGCGCTGGGTACATTGTGGGTGGCAGCCGGCTGGCCCTGATAACAGCACGCTGCCTGAAGTAGTGCAGAGTGTCACTGGCCAGCGCTGAGCTGAGCTGAGTTGTAGAGCACGGGGCAGGTACCTGTTGTGAGTTCCGTTCTGGAGCTCCCTCCTGTGGTTGCTAATGGCATTTTTGCGAGTTCTGCCCTTGGGCTCCCTCTGGTGGTTTCAAGTGAAACTGCTGCTCCGTTAGGTAGCTGTAGCAGCTGTCTTCATTAATCGCCTTGCCTGGGTTTGTTATTTGAACCTGCTCTGGGCTTTAGTCCATGCCTGCTGTCAATGTTCTTGGTTGGATTTGATTCTTCCCTTGGATTTCTCATATGGCCAGTCCTTGTCTGCAAAAGATAAGTTTTGCTAGTTTTGTTTGTCCATTTGTTTGGACTCTATTGCTATGCATTTTGTCTCTTTTGTCCAGCTTGTCACTATGTCTTATTCAGGCTAGCTGGAAGCTCTGGGAAAGCAGATTTGCCCCTCCACACCGTGATTCGGTGTGGAGTTCATTTTTGTAAACTCTGTGTGGATTTTGTAGTTTTTAATACTGACCGCACAGTATCCTTTGCTCTCTGTCTATCTAGTTTAGTTTTGGCCTCCCTTTGCTGAAATCTAATTTCATTTCTGTGTTCGTCATTTCCCTCTCCTTTCACAGTCAATATTTGTGGGGGGCTGTGTTTCCTTTTGGGGGTTTCTCTGAGGCAAGATAGCTTTCTATTTCCTTCTTTAGGGGTAGTTATATCTGAGGCTGTGACGAGGTGTCTAGGGAGTGTCGGGAACATCCCACGGCTATTTCTAGTTGTGTTGTTAGGATTAGGGACTGCGGTCAGTAGAGATACCACCTTCTCAGAGCTCGTTCCACGTTGTGTTTTAGCCACCAGGTCATTTCAGTGTGGCCAATTAACCACCAGGTCATAACAGTACAGCAGGCCAAGAATGAATTGAATGCATCTGAAAAGAAGGAAAAAAAAAAGAGTTCTGAACCATTTTTTTTTTCTGTGCTCTGTTCTGTCTTTTTTTTCCTCTTGATATCTGGGTGGTGCTGGATATATGCTCTGGTATGGAGGTTCAGGGTTTGTTTTCTCGTGTGGATCAACTTGCTGCAAGAGTCCAGAGTATCCAAGATTATATTGTTCAGACTCCAGCTCTAGAGCCAAGAATTCCTACTCCTGATTTGTTTTTTGGGGACAGATCCAAGTTTTTGAACTTTAAAAATAGCTTCAAATTGTTTTTTGCTTTGAAACCCCGTTCTTCTGGTGATCCCATTCAGCAAGTGAAAATCATCATATCCTTACTGCGTGGTGATCCTCAAGACTGGGCATTTGCTCTTGAAACAGGGAATCCGGCATTATTGAATGTAGATGCATTCTTTCAGGCGCTCGGATTGTTGTATGACGAACCTAACTCTGTAGAGCATGCTGAGAAAATACTGTTGGCCCTGTGTCAGGGTCAGGAAGCGGCAGAGTTATATTGCCAGAAATTTAGAAAATGGTCTGTGCTCACTAAATGGAATGAAGAGACGCTGGCTGCTATTTTCAGAAAAGGTCTTTCTGAAACCCTTAAAGATGTTATGGTGGGCTTTCCTACGCCTACCGGTTTGAGCGAATCTATGTCTCTAGCTATTCAGATTGATCGGCGCTTGCGTGAGCGCAAGGCGGTGCACCACATGGCAGTGTCCTCTGAGCAAAGTCCTGTGCCTATGCAATGTGATAGGATTTTGACTAGAGCAGAAAGGCAGAAATTCAGACGTCAGAATGGCCTGTGTTTTTACGGTGGTGATTCAGTTCATGCTATTTCTGACTGCCCTAAGCGTACTAGGAGGGTCCCTAGGTCTGTTACCATTAGTACTGTGCAGCCTAAATTTCTCTTGTCTGTTACCCTGATTTGCTCATTGTCGTCCTTTTCTGTTATGGCATTTGTGGATTCTGGCGCTGCCCTGAACTTAATGGACTTAGAATTTGCCAAGCGCTGTGGTTTTTCCTTGGAACCTTTGCAGAGTCCTTTTCCCTTAAGGGGGATTGATGCTACGCCATTGGCCAAGAATAAACCTCAGTACTGGACACAGTTAACCATGTGCATGGCTCCAGCACATCAGGAAAATATTCATTTTTTGGTGTTGCATAATTTGCATGATGTTGTTGTGCTGGGTTTTCCATGGTTACAGGTACATAATCCAGTGCTGGATTGGAGATCTATGTCTATGACTGGTTGTGGTTGTCAGGGGATACATAGTGATATTCCTTTGATGTCCATTTCCTCGTCCCCTTCTTCTGAAGTTCCTGAGTTTTTGTTGGATTTCCAGGATGTATTTGATGAGCCCAAGTCCAGTTCCCTGCCTCCTCATTGGGACTGCGATTGTGCCATTAATTTGATTCCTGGCTGTAAGTTCCCTAAGGGCCGACTTTTCAATCTGTCTGTGCCAGAGCATGCCGCTATGCGGAGTTATGTAAAGGAGTCCTTGGAGAAAGGGCATATTCGCCCGTATTCGTCACCATTGGGAGCGGGATTTTTTTTTGTTGCCAAGAAGGATGGCTCCTTGAGACCCTGTATAGAATATCGCCTTCTCAATAAGATCACTGTCAAATTCCAGTATCCGTTACCTTTGCTTTCTGATTTGTTTGCTCGGATTAAGGGTGCTAGTTGGTTTACTAAAATCGACCTCCGAGGGGCGTATAATCTCGTGCGTATTAAACAAGGTGATGAATGGAAAACAGCATTTAATACGCCTGAAGGCCATTTTGAATATCTTGTTATGCCATTCGGGCTCTCTAATGCTCCATCGGTATTTCAGTCCTTTATGCATGATATCTTCCGGAATTATCTGGATAAATTTATGATTGTGTATTTGGATGATATTTTGGTTTTCTCCGATGATTGGGAGTCTCATGTGAAGCAGGTTAGGATGGTGTTTCAGGTCCTTCGTACTAATGCGTTGTTTGTGAAGGGGTCTAAGTGCCTCTTTGGAGTTCAGAGGGTTTCTTTTTTGGGTTTCATTTTTTCTCCCTCGGCTATTGAAATGGACCCTGTTAAAGTCCAGGCCATTCATGATTGGACTCAACCTACATCTGTAAAGAGCCTTCAGAAATTTTTGGGCTTTGCCATTTTTTATCGTCGCTTTATTGCAAATTTTTCTAGTGTGGTGAAGCCTCTGACCGATTTGACGAGGAATGGCGCTGATGTGGTGAATTGGTCCTCTGCGGCTGTTGAGGCCTTTCAGGAGCTTAAACGTCGTTTTACTTCTGCCCCTGTGTTGCGTCAGCCAGATGTTTCTCTCCCTTTTCAGGTTGAGGTTGATGCTTCTGAGATTGGGGCAGGGGCCGTTTTGTCTCAGAGAAATTCTGATGGCTCTTTGATGAAACCTTGTGCCTTCTTCTCCAGAAAATTTTCGTTTTCTGAGCGTAATTATGATGTCGGCAATCGGGAGTTGTTGGCTGTGAAGTGGGCATTTGAGGAGTGGCGACATTGGCTTGAGGGAGCCAAGCATCGCGTGGTGGTCTTGACTGATCACAAGAATCTGATTTACCTCGAGTCTGCTAAGCGGTTGAATCCTAGACAGGCTCGGTGGTCTTTGTTTTTCTCACGTTTTGATTTTGTGGTCTCGTATATTCCTGGATCTAAGAATGTGAAGGCTGATGCCCTTTCTAGGAGTTTTTTGCCTGATTCTCCGGGAGTTCTTGAGCCGGCTGGGATCCTCAAGGAGGGGGTGATTCTTTCTGCCATCTCCCCTGATTTACTTTGGGTACTTCAGGAGTTTCAGGCTGATAAACCTGACCGTTGTCCTGTGGGGAAATTGTTTGTTCCTGATAGATGGACTAATAGGGTAATTTCTGAGGTTCATTGTTCGGTGTTGGCTGGTCCCCCTGGGATTTTTGGTACCAGAGATTTGGTGGCTAGGTCCTTTTGGTGGCCTTCCTTGTCGCGGGATGTGCGTTCGTTTGTGCAGTCCTGTGGGACCTGTGCTCGGGCTAAGCCTTGCTGTTCCCATGCCAGCGGGTTGCTTTTGCATTTGCCTATTCCTGAGAGGCCCTGGACGCATATTTCCATGGATTTTATTTCTGATCTTCCTGTTTCTCAGAAGATGTCTGTCATCTGGGTGGTTTGTGACCGGTTTTCTAAGATGGTCTATTTGGTGCCGTTGCCTAAGTTGCCTTCCTCTTCTGATTTGGTTCCATTATTTTTTCAGCATGTGGTTCGTTTGCATGGTATTCTGGAGAATATTGTGTCTGACAGAGGTTCCCAGTTCGTTTCTAGGTTTTGGCAGTCCTTTTGTGCTAGAATGGGCATTGATTTGTCTTTTTCTTCTGCATTCCATCCTCGGACAAATGGCCAAACGGAGCGAACCAATCAGACCTTGGAAACCTATTTGAGATGCTACGTGTCTGCTGATCAGGATGATTGGGTGACCTTTTTGCCGTTGGCCGAGTTTGCCCTTAATAATTGGGCTAGTTCGGCTACCTTGGATTCGCCTTTTTTTTGTAACTTTGGTTTTCATCCTCGTTTTTCTTCAGGGCAGCTTGAGCCTTCTGACTGTCCTAGTGTGGATTCCGTGGTGGACAGGTTGCAGCAAATTTGGACTCATGTGGTGGACAATTTGACGTTGTCTCAGGAGAAGGCTCAGCGTTTTGCTAACCGTCGTCGGTGTGTTGGTTCCCGGCTTCGTGTTGGGAATTTGGTCTGGTTGTCTTCTCGTCATGTTCCTATGAAGGTTTCTTCCCCTAAGTTCAAGCCTCGCTTTATTGGGCCTTATAAGATTTCTGAAATTATCAATCCAGTGTCTTTTCGTTTGGCCCTTCCAGCTTCCTTTTCCATTCATAATGTGTTCCATAGATCCTTGTTGCGGAGATATGTGGTACCTATGGTTCCCTCCGTTGATCCTCCTGCTCTGGTGTTGGTTGAGGGGGAATTGGAATATGTGGTAGAGAAGATTTTGGATTCTCGTTTTTCGAGGCGGAAGCTTCAGTATCTGGTCAAGTGAAAGGGTTATGGCCAGGAGGATAATTCTTGGGTTGTTGCCTCCGATGTTCATGCTCCCGATTTGGTTCATGCTTTCCATTTGGCTCGTCCTGATCGGCCTGGGAACTCTGGTGAGGGTTCAGTGACCCCTCCTCAAGGGGGGGTACTGTTGTGAGTTCCGTTCTGGAGCTCCCTCCTGTGGTTGCTAATGGCATTTTTGCGAGTTCTGCCCTTGGGCTCCCTTTGGTGGTTTCAAGTGGAACTGCTGCTCCGTTAGGTAGCTGTAGCAGCTGTCTTCACTAATCGCCTTGCCTGGGTTTGTTATTTGAACCTGCTCTGGGCTTTAGTCCATGCCTGCTGTCAATGTTCTTGGTTGGATTTGATTCTTCCCTTGGATTTCTCATATGGCCAGTCATTGTCTGCAAAAGATAAGTTTTGCTAGTATTGTTTGTTCATTTGTTTGGACTCTATTGCTTTGCATTTTGTCTCTTTTGTCCAGCATGTCACTATGTCTTATTCAGGCTAGCTGGAAGCTCTGGAAAAGCAGATTTGCCCCTCCACACCGTGAGTCGGTGTGGAGTTCATTTTTGTAAACTCTGCGTGGATTTTGTAGTTTTTAATACTGTCCGCACAGTATCCTTTGCTCTCTGTCTATCTAGTTTAGTTTTGGCCTCCCTTTGCTGAAATCTAATTTCATTTCTGTGTTCGTCATTTCCCTCTCCTTTCACAGTCAATATTTGTGGGGGGCTGTCTTTCCTTTTGGGGGTTTCTCTGAGGCAAGATAGCTTTCTATTTCCTTCTTTAGGGGTAGTTATATCCGAGGCTGTGACGAGGTGTCTAGGGAGTGTCAGGAACATCCCACGGCAATTTCTAGTTGTGTTGTTAGGATTAGGGACTGCCGTCAGTAGAGATACCACCTTCTCAGAGCTCGTTCCATGTTGCGTTTTAGCCACCAGGTCATTTCAGTGTGGCCTCTTAACCACCAGGTCATAACAGGTACCATCAGGTACAAACAGGCAGCAGCCAGCTGCTTTGACCTCCAGGCCAGGGGACATATTGTTGGAAAGGAGCCAAGCGACTTCATATGGACAGAACGATGGTGGCCCTGCATCCAATGCACGATTCACTTCAGCTCGGAAGGTTGCAGCACAGTTAGTTGCTTTGGCACCTGACAGTGACTGGCGGTCTGGGGAGCAAGAAAATGCAAGAGCTTCAGATTCAGATTCATTGACAGACTTGTCCAGGATGGGGCCAGGACAACTTCAACAGGATGCCGGATCTTCAGCTGCTGGGTTCACAGCGACCAGGCAGCTAGGTGAGAGTAATTACCCTTTGCCTTTTAACCCTCACTTAGCTTTCCCTAAAACTAGGAGTCAGGATGTTTTTCCTGGGGGTGTTGGTGGGGGTATGGGTTTGATCCTTAGGGGTTTGGGATAATTAGCAGGGTTGTGGGGGTCCAGGCCGCACAGGGGGGCATTACCGTCAGCTGCGTGGTTGGGGAATTCTGGGGCAATTTTAGGATCTGGGGGCTCAACCGAAGCTTTTGGTGATTGCAGTAACTCTGGGATAGGGGTGGGCATCGCAGCTTCTTCAGTGGACATCGCAGCTTCTTCAGTGGACATCCAGAGCTATTACGCCAGCGGACGTATCAGGGAATGTGGGTCTGATTGAGGGCTCATCTTGGGAAAAATAAAAGGAGGATGCGATTCATTTGGATGACACGGCTACTGGAGTGGTGAATGTGTGTTTTGAGGGTCCTTTTGGGGGCTCATTTAAAACAAGAAGTGAAGGAAAAAATATGGAATGGAGATTGTGTAGAAATATTTTATTTATTGACTCGAGCATTTTAATTTAAACAGGTTGAGGAGAGATGATTCTAAAAATGAGGACGAAGAGGAGGTATCGGTTAATACCGAGAACCTTTTCAAATTGGTTGCAAGCTTTGCTATTTTAGCCAGTGTTCTTGGGGAGAAAGCCCCCCAAAATTGCTCAGGCCTTTTTTGCTATCTAGATGCAATAGGTGAGGCTTATAGGGTATACGGTGGACAGGGTTGGTTAAGGTATGATGAACAGTTTCATCAACGTAAAGCGGTCTGGCCTCATATTTGCTGGGATTACAAAGATATAGCGTTGTGGATGAGGGTGATGGTCCCATCTAGGTTAGGTCAAAGTGTTCAGCCTTTTCATGGGGGCATTGGGAGTTCGGGGCAGTCGGGACACTGGGTGGCAATGCAAAAAGGACTGTGTTTTTCCTTCAATGAAGGGACGTGCAAATTCGGGAGCAAGTGTAAGTTTAAACATGAATGTTCAGCCTGTGGGGGCATGCACAGTGCAGCAAAATGTTTCAAAGGAAGTAGACAAAAAGGATTTGATTCAGGGGAAAAAAGGGGTGACTCCAGTGCGGTGGGACGCAATGGAGAGTTTTCTAAGTAGGTATCCTCATGCAGCGGTTCTGCTGAGTGACGGTTTTAAGGAAGGTTTCAAAATCCCATTTGTTGAGCAAAAACGTTTGGTTATTCAAAAAGAATTTAAAGTCAGCATTGCAATTCCCAGAAGATGTTTCGGATAAGTTATGCAAGGAAGGAGCATTGGGTAGAATGGTGGGCCCATTTGCAACGCCTCCCATCAATGATTTGAGGGTGTCACCACTTGAGGTGGTCCCAAAGAAAGAGCCTAATAAATACAGGCTGATCCATCATTTATCTTTTCCAAAGGGCTCCTCAGTAAATGATGGGCATGACCCTCAATTGTGTTCGGTACTGTACACGTCGTTTGATATGGCTATGGAGTGGGTTCGGTTCTGCAGAAGAGGGGCGAGGCTAACAAAAACGGATATCGAGGTGGCTTTCTGCTTATTGCCAGTTCACCCTGAAAGCATGCACTTGTTGGGCTGTTTTTGGGATGGAGGGTTCTTTCTATATATCGTCATCTTCCTATGGGTTGCTCGCTTTCTTGTGCTTATTTTGAAATGTTTACAACTTTTTTGAATGGGTTGTTAAGAATGTGTCCGATTTGAGTTTGTGTATTCATTACCTAGATGAATTTCTGTTTATTGGTCCTGCTCAGGCAGCTGATTGTTCAGTGTTGTTATATACAATAGAAAATGTGGGTAAACGATTTGGGGTCCCGTTAGTGGAAGAAAAGACAAGGGGTCCGGAAACAGTGTTGAGTTTTTTGGGAATTGAAATTGACACCGTGGCAATGGAGTGCAGGTTACCTGTGGACAAAATAATAGCTTTGAGGGAAGAGGTGGCTAGAGCAGGCAGTTCAAGGAAAATAACCTTACATGATTTACAATCATTGTTAGGTAAACTGAATTTTGCATGCAGGATCAATGCCGATGGGGCGAGACTTTTGTCGGCAGTTATCGTTGTCAAAGGTGGGGGTAAATCCCCTGTGCGTTTTATCAGATTGAAGAAAGAACTGCGGGAGGATTTGAAGGTGTGGCCAGTTTTTCTAGAAGAGCAAAACAGCAGATCTCTTTGGATCCAGCCAGTAGTGTACACAGAAACCTTGGGTCTCATGGTTGGTATCATCAAGGAGCGTGGTTTGTTTTTTCAAGGGAGCTGGCAGGCGGTGGAATGGCCTCAGGTTTAGAAGGAGCAGGGTTTGACGGCAAATCGGATATTGCTGCAAAGTGTTTCGAAGGGTGGTGGCGATGTCATTGAGGGGTGAAAAGGTAAAGAATAAAAAGATTTGTTTTCCCTGTGAGCATGTGGGGTGGTGGTGCCCAATCCCATAGTTGACGTTCTTTCTCAATTTCAGTGGTATTGTTTTCGGGAGTTGGAACCCCAAGTGGAGACATCGGGACTGGAGTGTCCAGAAGAGTTATGGAACCTGCCTTGAGGGCTGTAAGGGATCTATTTTCTAGGTCACTGTCGGCAGATCGTGAACTCAATACGGTCAGGCTTGGAGCTTGTGGAAATCGTGGGGGTCAACTTTGGGGGAAGGGATGAAGGATAAATGTAGATTATTGTTGTTTATGGGTCAATACTCCGAAGCAGGGTGGTCAGTAGCAAAGTTGAATACGTTTTTGGAGGGTCTGTTGTTTAGTTTTAAGGTCAGAGGTCTCAGAGATGAAACAAGACCCATTTCTTATGAAGTGTTATTAACTATCGGGCATCAGTTACCTGGGGTATGATTTTCAGATTGGGAGGTGGATTTGTTTAAGGCGGCCTTTTCACTGGCCTCTCAGGCTAGGAAAGTGGATTAGCCCTTCTTGGTGTAAGAAAGAAGTTTTGCTGAAAGAGGACGCGGATGTTTTAAATAATAAGGTGGTTGTGTTCATTCGGTCTTCCAAAACTGATGTGTTTGGCAAAGGGTGAAAAGTGGTGTTATTTGGTGTGGAAGGTTCCCTGTCATGTCCAGTGGTCTGTGTTAAGAACTATATGAATAGGGGTGGCATTTTGAATGACCCATTGTTAGTTCATGAGGACGGCTCCTTCTTGTCTCAATTTCAATTTATCACAGTATTCAGACATTGTTTGGAATCGGGTGGTATTCTGGCAATGGATTATAGTGGGCATTCTTTCAGGATTGGGGCAGCAATGGAGGCAGCCAGAATGGGTCTGGGTGATGAGATGGTTACGAGGATTGGACGTTGGGAATCTGCAAGGTTTCGCTCGTATATTCGTCCTGCCTCTCAATTTACTGACCACTAGATCAAGATTTCAAAATAGTGAAAAAGGCAGCACTCCCTAATTATATAGGCAAAAAATAGAAAATGTATTCCGTGCTTGAAGTAAATGACAATTCGGCTCCTACAATAAGCCTTTCTGTGGGTCCCAAAATGTCAATTATTTCCAGCATGAAATACATTTTCTGTTCTTTGCCTATTTTATTAGGTAGTGCAGCCTTTTTTCACCATTATTCGCAGATAGATACAGTAGATAGATATATAGGTAGATAGATAGATAGATAGATAGATAGATAGATAGATAGATAGATAGATAGATAGATAGACGATAAATAGATAGATAGATATTGGAATTTATTCATATTTTTTTCTCATAAAGGGTGCCCTTCAGAGGTAAAGGATATACAAAAGATAATACCAATATAAATTATTTTAACTGTTTGTTTTCTCTAACCTTGAGTCGATATATCAGTAAAAGTGTGAACAGCTCCTTGAGATCATGTGACTACCAAAGGAAGAGATGCGAATTGAAATAAACTGCATTCTGTTTACTCTGTAGAGCCCTTATTGAACTCTGCTAGAGAAAACATGCAAGACCTTGAACAATAACTATTCATTCTTTGGCTTCTACACTGTGTTCTTAGGTTTGTACCAGCTGCTTGGTCTAAGCAAGAATGCACAATAACGCTGCCTTTGTCATCTTTATAGTTCTGTTCATAAACAACATTAGAAAACCCATATCCATGTCTGTCACGATAACATTTTATATTGCTAGTCAGGATATGGTGAAAAATATACTCTTTTAAATTAAAAATAAGTCTACATTTGGGTAATAAACATTAAAAGTTTGGGAATAGTACAGAAATTGTATTAAAATCAAACTGGCTAAAACAGAGGAATTCTAAAATAATATACAATGTTAGCTGTATGGCTTTGTTCAAGTTGCATTGTTGAGCCTATAATTATAGATTTACCAAAGGAGGACTTCCTGATAACCTCTGATGGAAGCATCTAAAGTATTTGCTGGCTTAATTAACGGACGCCATGTCGTGTTTTGAGAGCCCCTGATGTGCCTAAACAGTGGAAACACTCCACAAGTGACACCATTTTCGAAAATAGAGCCCTCAGGGAACTTATCTAGATGAGCATTCAGCAACCTTGAAACCCCAGGTGCTTCAAAGAAGTTTATAAAATTGAACCGTGACATTAAAAAAAATTACATTTTTCCCACAAAAATGTTCTCATAGCTTCAAATTTTGCATTTTCATAAGGGTAACAAGATAAATTGCATGATACGATTTGTTGTTTAATTTCTCCTGAATACACTGATACCAAATATGGGGAGGAAAATTACTGTTTGGGAGCATGGCAGGGCCTGGATGGGAAAGAGCACCATTTGACTTTTTGAATTTAAAATTTGCTGGAATAATTAGTGAACATCATGTTGCATTTGGAGAACCCCTGATGTGCCTAAACATTGGAAACCCTCACAAATTACACCATTTTGGAAACTAGACCCCTCAGGAAACTTATATAGGCATATATTGAGTACCTTTAAACCCTACAGAGACTTCACAGAAGTTTTTAACATTGAGCAGTGAAAAGAAAAAGATCACATTTTTCCCACAAAAATGTTTTTTAGCTCCAGTCATGAGCCGGATAGTGCCGGATGTCAGCTGTGATAGTCAGCTGACACCCGGCCGCGATCGGCCGCGCTCCCCCCCGTGAGCACGACTGATTGCGTTAGATGTACTATCCCGTCGGTGATCATACAGGCCCATACCACCTCGACGGGGTAGTACATCTAATGTCAGAAAGGGGTTAAAGGGTTGATTGTGACTTGTAGGATCGCTACTTCCAACAGGTGGCTCTGTAGATTTCAAGTCCTCTTTTTCTCTGAAGAGGCAATTTGCAGATACCTTTTAACTATGAATGCTGACTTGAAGGACATATATTAACTATAAAAATGATAGATACTTCCATATAAAGAGACAGCTCCAGACAGCCAAAAGATACAGACATCAAATGGACCAGAGACTCTCTACAGGACAGCAGCCAAAACATCTTTCCTCCATCACGAGGGATACAGATTTGTCATTCTGCAGGATGCCAGCTTAGGAGACTACGGCACTGGCTGTAAGAATACAGATCTGCTCCATTGACCATCGGAAATCCATGGATATGTTTGGGGTAGTCAGAATTTTGACCCACCAGTTGCCTGAGCCACATAGATATGTTTGTGGGAGCCAGGAATGGGACCCACCATTCGCCTGTCTTCATGGAGATGTTTGGAGAATCCAGGCTGTGACCCTTCGGTCCACTGGCCTTGTACCTCAATGGACTGTTATCTTCTTAAGCTTGTCATTAACTCCTTTCTGTATGCTCCACAGGTGGGGTAGTCAACCCTGGAAGCTCTGAAGTAACAGCTGCTTTTATCCTGGCAAGTCAGCGGAAGGGTGAGACTCTGTAATTGTGCACCATCTCGGGTATTATGCTTGGTCTTTTCTACCTGTTATTTGCCTGTTTTGTGGTTCAATAAAGTATTGCCACTTTGTTTTACCCTCACAGTGTGTTGTTTGAGTAGTATGATACCCACAGCTAAAGTAGTGTGGGCGTTCAGTAGGATGTAACTGGTTCATGCGGCTTCGGCTTGAAGACGAGGGCACCCGCTGACCGGCCTGTGTCTCCACACCAGCCCATAGACAGTACATCATGTGCTAATGCCCCTCGCTCAAAGGGAATGAGCCCCCAAAAGCAAGCTCAAAGGAGCTCCCTGGCTTGGGACTTTTTTACCCAATGTAGTGAAGACAAGCTGAAGGTCATGTGCATGCTGTGACATCAAAGCCTCAAGCGAGGCATAAATTTGCTAAATCTAAGCAGCACCTGCATGATCAGGCATCTCGAATCTGAGCAAGAGGTGCAGTGGAGAACACATCTTGCAAAGCATGACAAATCTGAGCCTCCTCCTGCTCCCACTTTTGCTGAACTCTTGTTTTCTTCCTCTCTGTCTTGTTCAAAAGGGTCACCTGCCTCCCTGCAAAGAGAGGATGTGACAGCAACACCACCAGCAGGTTTAAACTTTCCATCCCTCAAACCCTCAGGAGAAATTCCACCCTAACCAGCCACAAGCCATTTGCCTGAATGTTTAAAAAAACCTGATGTCAGTGGCTGTCTCGCAGTACATTGTTTCCAGCCGCCATTACTTTGCCAGGTGGGCCATCACTGCCCTGCACACACAACTTTCTGACCAGATAAGATATGCATTATGCAACACCATCACTGGCAAGGTCCATGTTGCAGCAAATTTGTGGACCAGTAAGCACAGGCAGGGACGTTACATCTCCCTAACTGCCCACTGAGTCAATGTAGTGACATCTATGACAGAGGCGGACGGAGTTCCAAAAAATATTCTGCCACCACCGAGGATTAACAAAAAAAGAGAAAAAGCCGACCATACAGTCCAAAATATTGTAGAGAGAAAAGTAAATTTATTAAGCTAATCAGGAAAAAAAAAAGAAAAAAACAACAATGAATAGGATCAAATTTAAAATGTAACAACTAGGATGCAACCCAGGGAAAAATGATAAGAAAACTGGTAAAAGTATGCCAAAATGGTAAGCACAGCGCAAAGAATGTTATATGCAATTGTATACAATACTAAGCAGGGTTTGTGCAAAATATTTGCTGGTGAAAAAGGTGCTTGTGCAGAGTAACAAGAATGAGTGTTGTGATAAATTCATAATAAATGAGAACATGTACACTATTTAAATGTGAAAGCACCAGGTAACGCACAGAGCAGGTATGTTTGTGTCAGAGACAAAAGATCATGTGATGATGTAAGCAAGTAGGTCAAAAGTGGAGGGGAACTCACAGGAACAGTGCAGATCTCTGACTCCTGGATGGCGTCCACTCCAAGGCGTGTTTCGGAATGCTGCCTTCGTACGGCTAACGAAATAAAAGATTTAAAAAACTAACAAAATGATGAAAACAACAACAACAACAAAAAAAACCTGTTTTGGTTACATCATCTTGTCCTCCTCCACCTCCACTTGGACCTCGGCCTCCTGGTTCGTGATTATTTTTTCCGTTTTCCTTAACCCCTTTCCCACCTTAGACACATAGTTATGTTTAAGGTGGGCTCTCCCTGTTTGCTGCAGGATACGGTGGTGAGCCCACACTTTTTCCGGCAAATGCTAGATGGTTTGAACAGCTGTCATGTCACGTGCACATAACTGCAGCGGGTCCAATCATGATCCACCCATGGCTGTTAAATGTTAAATACCACTGTCAATCTCTGACAGTGGCATTTAACATGCTCGCGATGGAAGCACGTCACTAATCTCGTCCATCGATGCCCATGTCACATGACCACAGGTCGCCAAAAGGTAGGCATGATAACCCAGGATCTGCAGCAGACCTCTGTGGTTTTCATTGCTGGATAGATATGAGCACCACCTAGCTGAAGCCCTGCTCTCTGTAGCACTAGCGATCTTCCGATCGCAGCTTCTGGTCTCCTATGGAGACTATTGAAGCAAGTAAAAATGTTTTTAAAAATATATAAAAAAAAAAATGTAAACGTTCAAATCACCCCCATAAACCACCATCTGCCCCATTCAAAATAAAATAAAGAAAAAAAATATGTGACTATATATATGTGGTATCGCCACTTTCAGAATCACTAGATCTATCAATATAAAAAAGAATTAATCCGATTGATAAACAGTGTAATGAGAAAAAAAGTCAAAACACCAGAACTACATTTTTTTGGATGCCGCAACATTGCGTTAAAATGCATTAACAGGCGATCAAAACATATCTACACCAACATGGTATAATTAAAAACATGAGTTTGGCGCGCAAAAAATAAGTCCTCACTCAGCCCCAGATCACGAAAAACGGAGACACTACAGGTCTCGGAAAATGGCGTTTTTTTTACTAAGAAACTTTGGATTATTTTTTCACCACTTAAATAAAAAAGAACCTATGCATGTTTGGTATCTAAGAAACCATAATTACCTCGTAAGGACAGGTTTGCTTTAGCATTTATGGTAGAAACGTGTGCACTACTGGTGGTGGTGCAAAGGTAGGTTCCCACACCTTACAGTATATATAAAGAAAAACCTTGCACTCAACTTTATGCTCTTAGTGAATTTTAATGTAGTACCCAAAAAAACGTTTCGGTCCAACACACCGGACCTTCATCAGTTACGTACTATGTGAGGAGATACGAGGAGAGACAAAAACAGTGTCTCTGGGCATACAGAAAGAGCAGCGTCTGAGATGAAGACAGGCAAGAGTTAACATCCACTTAAACAGAGGAGGGGGTGGTGTGTGCCATGCATAGACGCGGAGTCCACCGCTCGAGCTCCTGCCAGCCCTGTGTCTCTGTCACTCCTGCCAGCCCTGTTTCTCTATCGATCCTACCAGTGTTCTCTGCTGTGCCTGCCAGCCCTGTGTTCTCTGCCGTGCCTGCCAGCCCTGTGTTCTCTGCCATGCCTGCCAGCCCTGTGTTCTTTGCCATGCCTGCCAGCCCTGTGTTCTCTGCCATGTCTCTACCAGCCCTGTGTTCTCTGCCGTGTCTCTACCAGCCCTGTGTTTCAGCCATGCCAGCCTACTCGTCTGAGTTTCAGAAGGTCTCCCTCCGACTGTCGTGCCTGATTCCCGCACCTGTCCTAGTGTTCCTGTTCTCCAAGTGGGATCAGCAGCCACAGCCAGACACCACCCTGGAGTAGCACCTGGCAGCTGCCTGACCTCACCATCAGAGGCTACAGTAAAAACCTAGGCAGCTGTCATAGTCACGCCCTTCCAGGGTAGTCTGGTTTGTGGCACAGTGGGGCCAAAAACCCCCCGAGCTCACGCCCACCAGTCAGGGCGTGAGCGTGACAGTAAAATTACCCAAAATCCAGTTTAATGGTAGGTTCACACAATCAGATAAAAAATTGATTTAGAGTTTCATCCAGAAAAGTGAGACACTTATCATCCATTTGTTATCCGTTTTTTTACAGCAGCAGCTATTAATCATTTACAGGACCATTTAGTTTCCTATGCTACAGGATTGTAATGTATCTGTAAAAATCGGATGCTACACTGTGGCATCTGATTTTGTTTGCACACCCATAGACTTGAATGAGTGAGTGTTATCCGACTTACAGTGGAAAATTGTGCATGCTGTAATTCTTTCATATGCAGATCCAATCAGTAAAAAACGTCATTCATATTCACTGCCCCATTGAATAACATTTACACTAGCGTGATCTATTTGTTTAATGAATAGCACTTGAACAAAATGTATGGTGGCGTGCACAAGCCCAATTTTATCAATCTCGCAAAAATATCCATATGGCAAACTATTTTTTTTGCACATCGCGCTCATTAGTGAGACTTAACATTAACTCATGCCACACTATTACAGCAGCCTGTTTCAGGTGACAACTTTTTGAATGTTTTTCCATGTAGTATTTGTTTTTACATAATTGTTAGGAAGCGGTTGAATTTTGTTAAAAACTTGAAAAAGACTTTTAACTGTGCTTGTTTGCTTAAGCACATCTGTTTTACTAATCTAATTTTACGACTGCATTTGCCACTAGTGTTGAGCGATACCGTCCGATACTTGAAAGTATCGGTATCGGATAGTATCGGCCGATACCCGAAAAGTATCGGATATCGCCGATACCGATATCCGATACCAATACAAGTCAATGGGACACCAAGTATCGGAAGGTATCCTGATGGTTCCCAGGGTCTGAAGGAGAGGAAACTCTCCTTCAGGCCCTGGGATCCATATTAATGTGTAAAATAAAGAATTAAAATAAAAAATATTGATATATTCACCTCTCTGGCGGCCCCTAGACATCACCGCGGGTAACCGGCAGGCTTCTTTGTTTAAAATGCGCGCGTTTAGGACCTGAGGAATGACGTCGCGGCTTCTGATTGGTCACGTGCCGCCCATGTGACCGCCACGCGACCAATCAGAAGCCACAACGTCATTCCTCAGGTCCTAAACGCACTCATTCTAGGAATTTAGGACCTGAGGAATGACGTCGCGGCTTCTGATTGGTCGCGTGGCGGTCACATGGGCGGCACGTGACCAATCAGAAGCCGCGACGTCATTCCTCAGGTCCTAAACGCGCACATTTTAAACAAAGAAGCCTGCCGGTTACCCGCGGTGATGTCCAGGGGCCGCCGGAGAGGTGAATATATCAATATTTTTTATTTTAATTTTTTATTTTACACCTCACTATGGATCCGATACCGATACCCGATACCACAAAAGTATCGGATCTCGGTATCGGAATTCCGATACCGCAAGTATCGGCCGATACCCGATACTTGCGGTATCGGAATGCTCAACACTATTTGCCACACCTGAACTCTAACCTGCTGATTTTTGAAAATGTAACTGCCTACCCACACAGCATTTTACTTCCTTTTTGGCAAGCGCTGAATGATTGGCGTCAATAAAATTGTTTAAAGTTAATTATAATGTTGTATAAAATGTGTGCTAAATGAACAAGTGGTAATTGCAGTGAAGGGATTGGTGGAAAAGAAAAAAACAAAGCAAAACATACACTGGCTAAGAATGTTGGAGTTGCTAGTAGTAGCAGCAGCACCATCACCACTGGCACTATCCATCTGGGCAATAGTACTACCAAACAAAGATCATAATTGGCCTCCTTTGTATACACCAAGCATATTAATGGGGAGGAAGCAGACATCATTAAACAACATTTGGCATATAACTCATTTCAGACAGTGTGCTGATGTTACTTCTGACAGTGAAACCATCAGTTTGAGTGAGTGCTTTGCATAATGGTTTGTCTAATCACAAATGACTATGATGATTTAAAACTTTTTTAATTTAAGAAAAAATAGAAAAGTTTGTATTAAGTGAGCTGTTATTACTACCTGTTTATCATTCATTTCCATGACAAGAAGACAGTACAAAGGCTGTGTTTGCATTAAAGAGATTAAAAGAGTTGGACACAGTACTAGGAGATTTATCTATTTGCCTAAAGGGAACTTGTCACCTGAATTTGGCAGGACAGGTTTGTGGTCATAGGGCCGGGGTTTTCGGGTGTTTGATTCACCTTTCCTTACCCGCTGGCTGCAAGATTGCCTTGCGCAGGCGTGTACTACGGAGGACACAGCATGATCTTCAACCCAATATTGCGGCCAGCATGCAAGGAAATGGTGAATCAAAACCCAAAAACCTCGCCCCTATGACCACAAAACTGTCCCGCCAAATTGAGGTGACAGGTTCCCTTTAAAGTGTTAGTGTTAGGGGTCGAGTTCCTGCCTCTACACAGGGGGAATCTCGGGCCATCTCCACTGTGGTTTCCCATTCTTCTCCTGCCGCAGTGGAGTCTGCTCAGCGGAGACGTCGGTCCCAGCGTCTTGCTCAGTCCCACTCTGTACAAAGAGTTACTGCTGCTTTTCCTGCTTCTGCCATTGAAGTCAGTGCTGGGCAGCGGCGAGCAGATGCTTCTGGGACTAAGTCCTGCTTTTCTCGTTCTGAGCATGCCCTGAGTAAGATCTTTCAGTGGAGATCGAGGGTCACATGGTCTGATACTGCAGCTAAAGCCATTGGTCCTTTCAGGAAGGTCCTTTAAGTGCTAGGACTAAGTCCTGCTTTGCACACACTGAGCATGTCCTGTTATGACCTGGTGGTCAGGACAATAATGGACCTGGTGGTTAAGAGCACACGGAATGACCAGATAGTTACTGATAATATAGGACGAGCTCTGGGACGTGGGAACTCTGCTGACCTCAATCCCTAATCCTATCAACCACACTAGAAATAGTCGTGGATTGTGCCTAACGCTCCCTATGCAACTCGGCACAGCCTAAGGAACTAGCTAGCCCTGAAGATAGAAAAATAAAGCCTACCTTGCCTCAGAGAAATTCCCCAAAGGAAAAGGCAGCCCCCCACATATAATGACTGTGAGTAAAGATGAAAATACAAACACAGATGAAATAGATTTAGCAAAGTGAGGCCCGACTTACTGAACAGACTGAGGATAGGAAAGGTAGCTTTGCGGTCAGCACAAAAACCTACAAAAAGACCACGCAGAGGGCACAAAAAGATCCTCCGCACCGACTCACGGAGCGGAGGCGCTCCCTCTGCGTCCCAGAGCTTCCAGCATGCAAGACAACAATCAGAATAGCAAGCTGGACAGAAAAATAGCAAACCAGAGAAAAACAAGCAGTCACTTAGCTTCTGCTGGGAAGACAGGTCACAAGAACGATCCAGGAGTGAACTAGACCAATACTGGAACATTGACAGGTGGCATGGAGCAAAGATCTAAGTGGAGTTAAATAGAGCAGCAGCTAACGAATTAACCTCGTCACCTGTGGAAGGAAACTCAGAAGCACCCACAGCCACCAGAGAAAGTCCATGGACAGAACCAGCCGAAGTACCATTCATGACCACAGGAGGGAGTCCGACAACAGAATTCACAACAGTACCCCCCCTTGAGGAGGGATCACCGAACCCTCACCAGAGCCCCCAGGCCGACCAGGATGAGCCAAATGAAAGGCACGAACCAGATCGGCAGCATGAACATCAGAGGCAAAAACCCAGGAATTATCTTCCTGACCATAACCCTTCCACTTGACCAGGTACTGGAGTTTCCGTCTCGAAATACGAGAATCCAAAATGTTCTCCACCACATACTCCAACTCCCCCCTCAACCAACACCGGGGCAGGAGGATCAACGGATGGAACCACAGACGCCACGTATCTCCGCAATAACGACCTATGGAACACATTATGGATGGCAAAAGAAGCAGGAAGGGCCAGACGAAATGACACAGGATTGATAACCTCAGAAATCATATACGGACCAATGAAACGAGGCTTAAACTTAGGAGAGGAAACCTTCATAGGAACATAACGAGACGACAACCAAACCAAATCCCCAACACGAAGTCGGGGACCCACAAAACGCTGGCGGTTAGCGAAACGTTGAGCCTTCTCCTGGGACAATGTCAAATTGTCCACCACATGAGTCCAAATCTGCTGCAACCTATCCACCACAGTATCCACACCAGGACAGTCCGAAGACTCAACCTGCCCTGAAGAGAAACGCGGATGGAAAGCAGAATTGCAGAAAAACGGCAAAACCAAAGTAGCCGAGCTGGCCCGATTATTAAGGGTGAACTCAGCCAACGGCAAAAAGGACACCCAATCATCCTGATCAGCAGAAACAAAGCATCTCAGATATGTTTCCAAAGTCTGATTAGTTTGTTCGGTTTGGCCATTTGTCTGAGGATGGAAAGCCGAGGAAAAAGACAAATCAATGCCCATCCTAGCACAAAAAGATCGTCAAAACCTCGAAACAAACTGGGAACCTCTGTCAGAAACGATGTTCTCCCGGATACCATGTAAACGAACCACATGCTGGAAAAATAATGGCACCAAATCAGAGGAGGAAGGCAATTTAGACAAAGGTGCCAAATGGACCATCTTAGAAAAGCGATCACAAACCACCCAAATGACCAACATCTTTTGAGAGATGGGGAGATCCGAAATAAAATCCATAGAAATATGCGTCCAGGGCCTCTTCGGGACCGGCAAGGGCAAAAGCAACCCACTGGCACGAGAACAACAGGGCTTAGCCCGAGCACAAGTCCCACAGGACTGCATAAAAGAATGCACATCCCGTGACAAAGACAGCCACCAAAAGGATCTAGCCACCAAATCTCTGGTACCAAAGATTCCAGGATGCCCAGCCAACACTGAACAATGAATCTCAGAGATAACTCTACTAGTCCATCTATCAGGGACAAACAGTTTCTCCGCTGGGCAACGGTCAGGTCTATCAGCCTGAAATTTTTGCAGCACCCGCCGCAAATCAGGGGAGATGGCAGACAAAATTACCCCCTCTTTAAGAATACCCGCCGGCTCAGGAACACCCGGAGAGTCAGGCACAAAACTCCTTGACAGGGCATCAGCCTTCACATTCTTAGAGCCCGGAAGGTACGAAACCACAAAATCAAAATGGGAGAAAAATAACGACCATCGAGCCTGTCTCGGATTCAACCGTTTGGCAGACTCAAGATAAGTCAAATTCTTGTGATCTGTCAAGACCACCACGCAATGCTTGGCTCCTTCAAGCCAATGATGCCACTCCTCGAATGCCCACTTCATGGCCAACAACTCTCGATTACCAACATCATAATTGCGCTCAGCAGGCGAAAACTTTCTAGAAAAGAAAGCACATGGCTTCATCACCGAGCCATCAGAACTTCTTTGCGACAAAACAGCCCCAGCTCCAATCTCAGAAGCATCAACCTCAACCTGAAATGGGAGCGAAACATCTGGCTGGCACAACACAGGGGCAGAAGAAAAACGACGCTTCAACTCCTGAAAAGCCTCTACAGCTGCAGAAGACCAATTGACCACATCAGCACCCTTCTTGGTCAAATCAGTCAACGGTTTAGCAACACTAGAAAAATTAGCGATGAAGTGCCGATAAAAATTAGCAAAGCTCAGGAACTTTTGCAGGCTCTTCACAGATGTCGGCTGGGTCCAATCATAAATGGCTTGGACTTTAACAGGGTCCATCTCGATAGTAGAAGGGGAAAAAATGAACCCCAAAAATGAAACCTTCTGAACTCCAAAGAGACACTTTGACCCCTTCACAAACAAGGAATTCGCACGAAGGACCTGAAACACCATTAAGACCTGCTTCACATGAGACTCCCAATCATCCGAAAAGACCAAAATATCATCCAAATACACAATCAGGAATTTATCCAGGTACTCTCGGAAGATGTCATGCATAAAGGACTGAAATACTGATGGAGCATTGGAAATCCCGAATGACCCTCGGGCGTATTAAATGCTGTTTTCCATTCATCGCCTTGTTTAATACGCACAAGATTATACGTCCCTCGAAGATCTATCTTGGTGAACCAACTAGCCCCTTTAATACGAGCAAACAAATCAGACAGCAACGGCAAAGGATACTGAAATTTGACTGTAATTTTATTGAGAAGGCGGTAATCAATACAAGGTCTCAAAGAACCATCCTTCTTGGCCACAAAAAAGAACCCTGCTCCTAACGGTGATGACGACGGGCGAATATGACCTTTCTCCAAGGATTCCTTTATATAACTCCGCATAGCAGCGTGTTCTGGCACAGATAAATTGAACAATCGGCCCTTAAGAAACTTACTACCAGGAATCAAATTAATTGCACAATCGCAATCCCTATGAGGAGGTAGGGCACTGGCTTTGGGCTCATCAAATACATCCTGATAATCCGACAAAAACTCTGGAACTTCAGAAGGAGTGGAAGACGAAATAGACAAACATGGAACATCACCATGTACCCCCTGGCAACCCCAGCTGGACACAGACATAGATTTCCAGTCCAATACTGGATTATGAACCTGTAGCCATGGCAACCCCAAAACGACCACATCATGCAGATTATGCAACACCAGAAAGCGGATATCCTCCTGATGTGCAGGAGCCATGCACATGGTCAATTGGGTCCAGTACTGAGGCTTATTCTTGGCCAAAGGCGTAGCATCAATTCCTCTCAATGGAATAGGACACTGCAAGGGCTCCAAGAAAAAACCACAGCGCCTAGCATACTCCAAGTCCATCAAATTCAGGGCAGCACCTGAATCCACAAATGCCATAACAGAATAAGATGACAAAGAGCAAATCAGAGTAACGGACAATAGAAATTTAGACTGTACCGTACCAATGGTGTCAGACCTATCGAACCGCTTAGTGCGCCTAGGACAATCGGAGATAGCATGAGTGGAATCACCACAGTAAAAACATAGCCCATTCCGACGTCTGTGTTCTTGCCGTTCAGCTCTGGTCAAAGTCCTATCACATTGCATAGGCTCAGGCCCATGCTCAGATAGTACCGCCAAATGGTGCACAGCTTTACGCTCACGCAAGCGTCGATCGATCTGAATGGCCAAAGACATAGACTCATTCAGACCAGCAGGCATGGGAAATCCCACCATGACCTCCTTAAGGGCTTCAGAAAGACCCTTTCTGAAGATTGCTGCCAAGGCACATTCATTCCACTGAGTGAGCACAGACCACTTTCTAAACTTCTGACAATATATCTCCGCTTCATCCTGACCCTGACACAGAGCCAGCAAGATTTTCTCTGCCTGATCCACTGAATTAGGTTCGTCATAAAGCAATCCAAGCGCCAGGAAAAACGCATCAACATCACGCAATGCCGGATCTCCTGGCGCAAGGGAAAATGCCCAGTCTTGAGGGTCACCACGTAACAAAGAAATAATGATCTTTACTTGTTGAACAGGGTCACCTGAGGAGCGAGGTTTCAAGGCAAGAAACAATTTACAATTATTTTTGAAATTCAAGAACTTAGATCTATCACCAAAAAACAAATCAGGAATAGGAATCCTAGGCTCTGACATCGGATTCTGAACCACAAAATCTTGAATGTTTTGTATACTTATAGTGAGATTATCCATCAAAGAGGACAGACCTTGAATGTCCATGTCTACACCTGTGTTCTGAACCACCCAGATGTAAAGGGGAAAAGAGAGACAAAACACATTGCAAAGAAAAAAAATGGTCTCAGAACTTCTCTTATCCCTCTATTGAGATGCATTAGTACTTTTGGCCACCTGTACTGTTATGACCTGGTGGTCAGGACAATAATGGACCTGGTGGTTAAGAGCACACGGAATGACCAGATAGTTACTGATAATATAGGACGAGCTCTGGGACGTGGGAACTCTGCTGACCGCAATCCCTAATCCTATCAACCACACTAGAAATAGCCGTGGATTGCGCCTAACGCTCCCTATGCAACTCGGCACAGCCTAAGGAACTAGCTAGCCCTGAAGATAGAAAAATAAAGCCTACTTTGCCTCAGAAAAATTCCCCAAAGGAAAAGGCAGCCCCCCTCATATAATGACTGTGAGTAAAGATGAAAATACAAACACAGAGATGAAATAGATTTAGCAAAGTGAGGCCCGACTTACTGAACAGACTGAGGATAGGAAAGGTAGCTTTGCGGTCAGCACAAAAACCTACGAAAAGACCACGCAGAGGGCACAAAAAGACCCTCCGCACCGACTCACGGTGCGGAGGCGCTCCAGCTGTGTCCCAGAGCTTCCAGCAAGCAAGACAACAATCAGAATAGCAAGCTGGACAGAAAAATAGCAAACCAGAGAAAAACAAGCAGTCACTTAGCTTCTGCTGGGAAGACAGGTCACAAGAACGATCCAGGAGTGAACTAGACCAATACTGGAACATTGACAGGTGGCATGGAGCAAAGATCTAAGTGGAGTTAAATAGAGCAGCAGCTAACGAATTAACCTCATCACCTGTGGAAGGAAACTCCGAAACACCCACAGCCACCAGAGAAAGTCCATGGACAGAACCAGCCGAAGTACCATTCATGACCACAGGAGGGAGCCTGACAACAGAATTCACAACAATGCCCAGGGCAAGATCTCTCAGTGGAGATTTAGGGTCACATGCTCAGGTATGGCAGTCTCTCATTGGTCCTTCTAGGAAGGTCTTTTACTTGCTGCAGCTATATAATGATCGCATTGGCCGCACGGCCATGCGCTAGTATCAAATGTGTTTTGGCTTAAGCCAGTGGATACTATACCACTCCGTTCTTATGCGGTGTGAAGCTGTAGCATTGGGACTGTACACTCAGGCAGGCAGCTAGCTTCAGTGGGGGCAATTAGCCGTTGGCTTAGCATCTGGTTCCTTCATCGGTGCGGTTAGCACAGAAGAGTTCCAGAGCAAGAACAACCCTAGTTAGGGTATTAGTTTTGTGTACAGCGCGACTCTGTGAGGCAACAGAGTTCGCTACCAGTTCACATGGGGTGAAGCTTAACCCACGTGTGAACTCAGAGTCCATCCGCTATTACTTAGCAGCAGATATCTCTGCACGGTGGACCCCGGGCTGCGAACGCACCTTGAAGCTACGTACCTATTACTCAGTCGTTCCACTAGCCCTAACAGTTAGAATCTGTTTTGTTTTTGACCATCCGCCATCTTGTTGTGGTTTTCTGGCTGCTGGTCTTTTCCCCTGGTGCTGGGTTGCCTTAGGTCAGGTGATTGTATCACTCTCTATTACCCAGCACCTGCCTCCCATTCCTTGCTGGACAACAGTGTTAATCCGCTAGAGTTCTGGATAGGCGCTTTGATAGCTTTCTGTGTTTGATATTGTGCAGTTCTGGGATCTCTGGTTCTGCTATCTTTAATTTCTATTTTCAGTTGGTTTCTGCAGCCATCCCTGTGTTTTCTATTATTAGGTGACCTGTTTTTATACCCAGCCCTTAGATCTTTCAGGGACCTCCTTCCCCCTATCTATAGGTCTTTGCTGAGATTAACCTAGGATCGTTGGTGGGTCTATTCGCAAGGAATGGGTCACCCACTCCATCGTAGGGTATCAGCCTAGTCTCAGTGCAGGGTCAGTTTTCCCCCTTCTATCCTAGTTCTGTGTTGCAGTTCCGTAACATAAAGTTGCAGATAATCCAATTGCCTTGAAAAAATGCATTAAATTTTTTAGGAAAAAATTCATCAAACCTGACAAATTTGAATGTAAAAAGATTTGATGATGTCTAAAGTTTATACATCTCACATTTCATGTCTAGTAACGTAGTGATTTAAACTCTGCTGTTGTAATCGCATAAGCTCTTTTAGTTGTAAAAGAGGACCAGAGGATAGGAACTTAAAGTGCTGACTTAATGTTATTCATATCATTTGTGTTGCAAAATTGAAAATTAAATTATTAAACCTTGTAATAAAAAATAGTTATAGATAAGCATGAGTATACAGGTTTACAAAAGGATGTCTAAGAATATCATGCCTTTAAAAGAGACATCATGACACCAAGTCCTGCATGATTTAACATTGCTAAATAATTTGTAGAACAAGTAGTAATTCTTATCACCATTATCTTACATCCTTTTTGAATTTCAAAAGCTCTCCACTGGGCATTTTCATTTGGAGCAGAGACTGCATGAACTGTCAGAAGGCTAACTTTTAATCATTGACAGTTACGAGTTTACAACCGGAGAGCTCTGACTTCTACCCAGTAATTAGAAAAGAACTTGTGTTCTTCCATGGTAAACGCATGCAATTAGATTCCTTCTGCCAGCTTTTCATTGCCAATATCTTCAACCTCCCACCAATACACTGTAGGATACAAGGTTTTGTCTCTTTTGATAATAATGTGATAGCTTTATTTAAATACGAGCACCTTGACTATTATTTCTTTATATTAAATGAAGTATGAAATGCATAAACGAAGATTCACTAATACTTAATTATAATCATTTTAACATTAAATCATTTTATTTTTCCTATTTCATTAACTTATTTTTGATGATATTGAAAAGTAACATGCCATCAAAAATGTGATTATTAGCCTTGTACCACCACCATGAGACATTTTTTCATAGGAAATTCCTGCTGGTGTACCACCTTTTTACAACAGCGCAGCACAGAACCAATGCTCGGGCAGTCTATGTTGTTAACAGGTAGGGTAATCATGTAAAGATTGGTGACCAATAGAGTTGGGAATCTGCAACTTGATTGTTGGAGACCGACACTTTCCTAGGTCTACCATAAGAATCTGTCGGTTAGGGTATGCTCACACTAGCGAATAATAGGGCCAAGTGCTATCCGATGTTTTTTCTAATAACACTTAGCCCAATATTATACTATAGGAAAGGGAAGATTTGCAATTTTATTCTCATGCCAATTCATCCAATCATCCAATCACGAGCGTCCATACAAGTCTATGGGTGATCCAAAGGCTACTCTAACAGACAATGGAGAAGAGGGACAAATGAATCTCAATCTTCTCCACACCTGTGATATGATTCTCGCATGGAAGAGAATCAGATCACAGTAAGATGACACTCGGTTCAAATTCTGACAGAGTTGGAGTAGAATTTATGGCATTATAAGCAAGCTGTTAGGTTATGTCTGTGGCATCTGGTGCAACACAGGCAATACTAAAATGCATCACTGCTTTAATTTGCCTATTAAGAAGAAATGCAATCTGCTTGATCGTTCTCTATATCCATAATTCTGTATGTAACCCCTTTCTCATGTACAGCACCATGGAATTAATGGTGCTATATAAATAATAATAATATAGAAGATCTGCCATTGCAAAACAAAAATGCAAAAATATTAAAAAGGATAAAACAAAAAATGAGGATAGAATTGTACCTTCAAAAGAAAATATGTCTGCTAAGTTTAAGATATCCTCTACTACACTGAAATTAAAATACCAAGAAGGAAAAGTCACGGAACTCTGGAAATTATAGGATGAATAGACATGTTAATGATATGCAAATTATATTAAAAAAAATTAAAAAAAAAACATTTTCAAAATATTTAGATTTATTCACTATTGAATATGAGCAACAGGTGCAGATATACACACACTTATCCTAACTTATCACATGCCAAGGCATATGTTTATGGTGTTTGAGGAATGTTTTGCCATGCTGAATGCACTTGGGCACGCAAATCATCAAGGTCTGCACCTGGCAGCACCTTTTCAAATTGCTAACCAAAGTCATCCCAGTTGGGCTTTAACATTTTGTTTACAGGGGAGCTAAGCTGCAGAGGTATCTGACAGGGATTTATGGTGCATTTACACTGCATAACCTTCCAATTCAGTCATTTAATAGCCTGTGTAGAAAGGCCGATTGCTCTTCTCATGTACACAGAATGATCAATATAGAATGTTATGTGTGCATAAGCTGTCATTGTTTTCGGTAATGATTATATGCTTAAAAATAATCATTTTGGTTTCCCATTTATACAAGATGGTTATTGGGAAACAAGGCTTTAGATAGATGCTTATTCATAGTAGATGATGAGTGGAAATCCACCCTTACTCCCCTCTATATATGATGGACTGTAAAGCGGTCAGTTGAACAAGCTTTCCATGAATGCTATTTTAAACTGTACGGCCGGATAAAGTCATCCATTTTCCAACCTTTCTTTATCGGAGATACATTGCATTCCATTATATAACCTAATCACTTTCTTCCCGCCTTACTATAGCTTGTTTATACAGACACCCTTAAATCTTATTCGATTTTACAGCTGCTGCTTACTTACATTACATGTAACCAGATAACCCAAGTCTTTCATTTGTTGTGTAGTTCACTATAATTTTACAGTTCAAATCTGCTAGACAATTACACTTATGGATCAAAGTCACATTATTTTAAAGTATTTTATCATTAAAGAGACTCTGTGAGCACAGAATGACTGATCAAACCAAGTACAGGTGCTCGGGGCTTCACGGTGGGGCCAATAACTTAAATATTCCTTCCCACCTGCTTGGTTTTCCTCTATCTCCACACTTTTCTGGCTTTATGAAGACAGAGCTGTGAATCAAAGAAGAGGGGGTGAATTTAGGTGGAAAACAAGTAGGTGGGAAGGTATTTCAATGTTTGTTCCCTCGTGAAGCCCCGAGCGTCTGTCCATGGTTTGATCAGTAAATTACAATAGCAACCCTATTTCTCAGATAATAATAATAATAATAATAATAATAATAATAATAATAATAATAATAATAAAATATATATAAAAATAAATAAATATTAGACAGAGAAAATTGAAATTTCTTAAAAAAAGAAGCGAATGGCTGACCACTTGGGACGTATAAAACAAAACAAAAAAACACAATATAGGAGTTCAAAAAAAATATATAAAATAAATATCTAAACATATAATAGGATAGGTATAAAAATATGCCTTTATTATATATTATGGCAGACAATGGCACAGACAATGTGCACGTACTTGGAAGTAATAAATACCACAAAAAAATGTAAATATGTATTACAAAATATAAGTAAAAATAATAGCAGAAAATGGACAAAAAAAGAGGAGAAAGATAAATAGATCATATAAGTTATCATGCAACCATCTGAAAAAAACGTACAATGGTGTGCGCATATATTATATACCAATATATATAAGGCTGGTTTCACATTTGCGTTTTTTTGGGTGCGTTTTTGCGGTAAAAATGCAAAAAAACGCATGGTGAAAAAACGCATGTAAACGCATGCAAACGCTGCGTTTTTTTGACGCATGCATTTTTGCATGTGGTGTAAAAAACGCAGCGTTTTACCGTGTTTACATGCGTTTTTACATGCGTTTGCGTTTTTTAAACGCATGCTGAGAAATGTGTGACAGCTGCCAATCATAAAAAAAAAGTAAAAAACCCACTATAAACAGAAATAGTTAGGGTTAGGGGTAGGGGTAGGGTTAGGGGTAGGGATCATAACCCTAACCCTAAAGGGATCCTAACCCTAACCCTACCCCTAACCCTAACCCTACCCCTAACCCTAACCCTAAGGGATCCTAACCCTACCCCTAACCCTAACCCTAACCCTACCCCTAACCATAAAGGGGTTAGGGTTAGGGTTAGGGGTTGGGTTAGGGTTAGGGTTAGGGGTAGGGTTAGGATCCCTTAGGGTTAGGGGTAGGGGTAGGGTTAGGGTTAGGGGTAGGGTTAGGATCCCTTAGGGTTAGGGTTAGGGTTAGGGGTAGGGTTAGGGTTAGGGGTAGGGTTAGGATCCCTTTATCACCTTTACGTTGGGTGGTGGCATATTAGTGTGTTTTCAGTGTTTTTAATAAAAAAACGCATGCGTTTTTTAACGCAAAAAACGCATGCACCAAAAAAACGCATGCGTCCCCATTGACTCCAATGCATTTTTTGACACAAAAAAAACGCATGAAAACGCATGCGTTTTTTTTTGGTCCAAAAAACGCTTCTAAAAATACTACAAGTAGCATTTTAGAAAAAAAAACGCATGCAGTAAATAAACGCATGCGTTGCAAAACGCGACCAAACGCATACACAAAAAAACGCATGCGTTTTCAATGTTATATATAGGGAAAAAAAACGCAGCAGACAAAAACGCAAGTGTGAAACCAGCCTTAGTGCGATAGTGTATGTGTGATAGATAGTGTTGAGCGATACCGTCCGATACTTGAAAGTATCGGTATCGGATAGTATCGGCCGATACCCGAAAAATATCGGATATCGCCGATACCGATATCCGATACCAATACAAGTCAATGGGACATCAAGTATCGGAATGTATCCTCATGGATCCCAGGGTCTGAAGGAGAGGAAACTCTCCTTCAGGCCCTGGGATCCATATTAAAGTGTAAAATAAAGAATTAAAATAAAAAATATTGTTATATTCACCTCTCCGGCGGCCCCTGGACATCAGCGGGAGGATCCGGCGTCCGGCACGGCTTCTTTCTTCAAAATGCGCGCCTTCAGGACCTGTGGAATGACGTCCCGGCTTCTGATTGGTCGCGTGCCGCCCATGTGACCGCCACGCGACCAATCAGAAGCCGCGACGTCATTCCTCAGGTCCTAGAAGGCGCTCATTCTAGGACTTTAGCTGAGGAATGACGTCGCGGCTTCTGATTGGTCGCGTGGCGGTCACATGGGCGGCACGCGACCAATCAGAAGCCGGGACGTCATTCCACAGGTCCTGAAGGCGCGCATTTTGAAGAAAGAAGCCGTGCCGGACGCCGGATCCTCCCGCTGATGTCCAGGGGCCGCCGGAGAGGTGAATATAACAATATTTTTTATTTTAATTCTTTATTTTACACTTCCGATACCGATACCCGATATCACAAAAATATCGGATCTCGGTATCGGAATTCCGATACCGCAAGTATCGGCCGATACCCGATACTTGCGGTATCGGAATGCTCAACACTAGTGATAGACAACCTAAATAAGGTAATAGTGTGCACATATAATCTGACCCATAAATTATATATATATATATATATATATATATATATATATATATATATATATATATATAAATAAAATAGTGGTGTCTATTTAATAATCAATGCTCACCAAGTACTATATATATATATATATATATATATATATATATGTATATATATATTTATACTCAGTGCGCACAACAAAATTATACTAAAAAAATCAAAGATGGTATACACCTTTCTGCCCGAATATTCCAAATACAGCGCACCCCGACGTGTGTTTCGGATATTCCTTCGTCAGGGGGTTTGAACAGTCATTCTGTGCTGAGTCCCTAAAGATAGTCTAAGAAGATAAGCAAGATTACTAGGCTCAATTCAATACTTATGAATCTGGGCCAGGAGCTGTAGCAATATGTACTACCAAGTAAATACCATTGGTTAGAAAACCTTGATAACTGATGCCCTAAATCATATTTAGCACTGACATCTTGCTAGTAACACCAATAAAATGTTAGGAGGGAATAAATTAAAACTGATATTTCCTATCTCAAACTAAATGATGCTGGCGTAAAATCATCCCATGCCCATGCCTGGAGTACATTTTCTATATAAGTTACTCTAATTTCTTACTAAAAATGATATAAATTTATTTGGCTGTGGCAGTCTTCCGCATTTCACTAAACCCCATCTACTTAATAAAATAGCAGAATGGGTAGAAAATTGCAATGTGCCTATATTTTAGGAGTCCACAAGTATTTGAGACTTTTTCCACAACTCTGGCTCATAGTATTTAATTTTCCTCTTGATTTGTTCAATATTTCATCCTTCCTATGTCATATTCAAAGGTTCAGAGGAATAAAATTTTGAGACTTTTGTTGAGGCCCCTGTGCTATAGAAAGCCATGAAATTACTGTTGTTTGCTTTCTAATACCATTTTGTTTGAAATAAAAGTTTGTTAATTGTGTAAGTAAATGTCACTCTGAAAGAAAAATTTACTTCCAAAATTGTACTTTTGTTACAGATTATCAGAAAGAATAACAATTTTTGGGGAAAAAGAGTGTAACACTGGGACCGCCAAACTCACTGTAGAGGAAGCTGACATTTTCAGACCTTCAAACCAGGAGTTGAATGAGCATTTCTACATATGCTAATGAATGTGATCAATTTCATTTAATTTAAGCTTTACTTTTCCTCATAGCTCATATTTTTTTGTCAGTACAAGTTTTAAACCACTGGGGAATAAACATTTTTCTTTTCAAAGCTTCTTTTCATGCTGCCTATTATGGAATGGTGATATTGTATTCGCTGGATCACTTTGCAAGCCCACATACTTTTTCTATTTTACAAATATAAGAAGCTTAGCAGGATTTTGTCAGTCAACATAATGTTCTTTTGTTTATATATTTTTTTATATAGTTTTTATGGTGTTGCATTTCTAATTGTAGATGAAATGCTAAAAACTTAGTGTTTTGTGTGATTGTAAGGGCAAAATAGCTCGCGAATGGTCAGGTTTTGTATAGCAATCTATAAGATGAATATCTGTTTCTAGAACCCCACTTGGATGAAATAAATAAGTTAGTCATTATTACAGAAAATAAAAGAATTCTGGCAGCCATACAAATTGTACATCAATTAACAGCAGGCTTTCCGACCCATTCTACCCCCAAAATATTAGGATTATATTGTTGAATGATCCAATATACAGCGAAACGCACAATGCAACACCAGTGCAATTGTGAGAGTTGTCACATTTCTAAGGCACTATAATCCCGATGACATAACGAGAACAAATTACTTTTTCTCTCCATAAATGAATACGTGTTACACTTTGGCAAATGACTTTAGTACAGATTAAGTAAAATGAATGCTCCTTAAAAATAGCATCATAGACGGGGAACTGTTTTAACCCCTTCATGACCCAGCCTATTTTGACCTTAAAGACCTTGCCGTTTTTTGCAATTCTGACCAGTGTCCCTTTATGAGGTAATAACTCAGGAACGCTTCAACGGATCCTAGCGGTTCTGAGATTGTTTTTTCGTGACATATTGGGCTTCATGTTAGTGGTAAATTTAAGTCAATAAATTCTGCGTTTATTTGTGATAAAAACGGAAATTTGGCGAAAATTTTGAAAATTTCGCAATTTTCACATTTTGAATTTTTATTCTGTTAAACCAGAGAGATATGTGACACAAAATAGTTAATAAATAACATTTCCCACATGTTTACTTTACATTAGCACAATTTTGGAAACAAAATTTTTTTTTGTTAGGAAGTTATAAGGGTTCAAATTTGACCAGCGATTTCTCATTTTTACAACGAAATTTACAAAACCATTTTTTTTAGGGACCACCTCACATTTGAAGTCAGTTTGAGGGGTCTATATGGCTGAAAATACCCAAAAGTGACACCATTCTAAAAACTGCACCCCTCAAGGTACTCAAAACCACATTCAAGAAGTTTATTAACCCTTCAGGTGCTTCACAGCAGCAGAAGCAACATGGAAGGAAAAAATGAACATTTAACTTTTTAGTCACAAAAATTATCTTTTAGCAACAATTTTTTTATTTTCCCAATGGTAAAAGGAGAAACTGAACCACGAAAGTTGTTGTCCAATTTGTCCTGAGTACGCTGATACCTCATATGTGGGGGTAAACCACTGTTTGGGCGCACGGCAGGGCTTGGAAGGGAAGGAGCGCCATTTGACTTTTTGAATCAAAAATTGGCTACACTCTTTAGCGGACACCATGTCCCGTTTGGAGAGCCCCCGTGTGCCTAAAAATTGGAGCTCCCCCACAAGTGACCCCATTTTGGAAACTAGACGCCCCAAGGAACTTATCTAGATGCATAGTGAGCACTTTGAACCCCCAGGTGCTTCACAAATTGATCCGTAAAAATGAAAAAGTACTTTTTTTTCACAAAAAAATTCTTTTAACCTCAATTTTTTCATTTTCACATGGGTAACAGGATAAAATGGATCCTAAAATGTGTTGGGCAATTTCTCCTGAGTACACCAATACCTCACATGTGGGGGTAAACCACTGTTTGGGCACATGGTAAGGCTCAGAAGGGAAGGAGCGCCATTTGACTTTTTGAATGAAAAATTATTTCCATCGTTAGCGGACACCATGTCGCGTTTGGATAGCTCCTGTGTGCCTAAACATTGGCGCTCCCCCACAAGTGACCCCATTTTGGAAACTAGACCCCCCAAGGAACTTATTTAGATGCCTAGTGAGCACTTTAAACTCTCAGGTGCTTCATAATTTGATCTGTAAAAATGAAAAAGTACTTTTTTTTCACAAAAAAATTCTTTTCGCCTCAATTTTTTCATTTTCACATGGGCAGTAGGATAAAATGGATCATAAAATTTGTTGGGCAATTTCTCCCGAGTACGTCGATACCTCATATGTGGGGGTAAACCACTGTTTGGGCACTCGGCAGGGCTCGGAAGGGAAGGCGCGCCATTTGACTTTTTGAATGGAAAATTAGCTCCAATTGTTAGCGGACACCATGTCGCGTTTGGAGAGCCCCTGTGTGCCTAAACATTGGAGCTCCCCCACAAGTGACCCCATTTTGGAAACTAGACCCCCCACGGAACTTATCTAGATGCATATTGAGCACTTTAAACCCCCAGGTGCTTCACAGAAGTTTATAACGCAGAGCCATGAAAATAAAAAATAATTTTTCTTTCCTCAAAAATGATTTTTTAGCCTGGAATTTCCTATTTTGCCAAGATTAATAGGAGAAATTGGACCCCAAATATTGTTGTACAGTTTGTCCTGAGTACGCTGATACCCAATATGTGGGGGTAAACCACTGTTTGGGCGCACGGCAGGGCTCGGAAGGGATGGCACGCCATTTGGCTTTTTAAATGGAAAATTAGCTCCAATCATTAGCGGACACCATGTCACGTTTGGAGAGCCCCTGTGTGCCTAAACATTGGAGCTCCCCCAGAAATGACACCATTTTGGAAACTAGACCCCCAAAGGAACTAATCTAGATGTGTGGTGAGGACTTTGAACCCCCAAGTGCTTCACAGAAGTTTATAACGCAGAGCCATGAAAATAAAAAAATAAAAATATTTTCTCAAAAATGATCTTTTAGCCTGCAATTTTTTATTTTCCCAAGGGTAACAGGAGAAATTTGACCCCAAAAGTTGTTGTCCAGTTTCTCCTGAGTACGCTGATACCCCATATGTGGGGGTAAATCACTGTTTGGGCACATGCCGGGGCTCGGAAGTGAAGTAGTGACGTTTTGAAATGCAGACTTTGATGGAATGCTCTGTGGGCGTCACGTTGCGTTTGCAGAGCCCCTGATGTGGCTTAACAGTAGAAACCCCCCACAATTGACACCATTTTGGAAACTAGACCCCGAAAGGAACTTATCTAGATGTGTGGTGAGCACTTTGAACCCCCAAGCGCTTCATAGAAGTTTATAATGCAGAGCCGTGAAAATAATAAATACGTTTTCTTTCCTCAAAAATAATTATTTAGCCCAGAATTTTTTATTTTCCCAAGGGTTACAGAAGAAATTGGACCCCAAAAGTTGTTGTCCAGTTTCTTCTGAGTACGCTGATACCCCATATGTGGGGGTAAACCACTGTTTGGGCACATGCCGAGGCTCGGAAGTGAAGTAGTGACGTTTTGAAATGCAGACTTTGATGGAATGCTCTGTGGGCGTCACGTTGCGTTTGCAGAGCCCCTGATGTGGCTTAACAGTAGAAACCCCCCACAAGTGACCCCATTTTGGAAACTAGACCCCCAAAGGAACTTATCTAGATGTGTGGTGAGCACTTTGAACCCCCAAGCGCTTCATAGAAGTTTATAATGCAGAGCCGTGAAAATAATAAATACGTTTTCTTTCCTCAAAAATAATTATTTAGCCCAGAATTTTTTAATTTTCCCAAGGGTAACAGGAGAAATTTGACCCCAATATTTGTTGTCCAGTTTCTCCTGAGTACGGTGATACCCCATATGTGGGGGTAAACTACTGTTTGGGCACATGCCGGGGCTTGGAATTGAAGTAGTGACGTTTTGAAATGCAGACTTTGATGGAATGCTCTGCGGGCGTCACGTTGCGTTTGCAGAGCCCCTGATGTGCCTAAACAGTAGAAACCCCCCACAAGTGACCCCATTTTGGAAACTAGACCCCGAAAGGAACTTATCTAGATGTGTGGTGAGCACTTTGAACCCCCACGTGCTTCATAGAAGTTTATAATGCAGAGCCGTGAAAATAATAAATACGTTTTCTTTCCGCAAAAATAATTATTTAGCCCAGAATTTTTTATTTTCCCAAGGGTTACAGGAGAAATTGGACCCCAAAAGTTGTTGTCCAGTTTCTCCTGAGTACGCTGATACCCCATGAGTGGGGGTAAACCACTGTTTGGGCACGTCGGGGCTCAGAAGGGAAGTAGTGACTTTTGAAATGCAGACTTTGATGGAATGGTCTGCGGGTGTCACGTTGCGTTTGCAGAGCCCCTGGTGTGCCTAAACAGTAGAAACCCCCACAAGTGACCCCATTTTAGAAACTAGACCCCCCAAGGAACTTATCTAGATATGTGGTGAGCACTCTGAACCCCCAAGTGCTTCACAGACGTTTACAACGCAGAGCCGTGAAAATAAAAAATCATTTTTCTTTCCTCAAAAATTGTTTTAGCAAGCATTTTTTTAGATTCACAAGGGTAACAGGAGAAATTGGACCCCAGTAATTGTTGCGCAGTTTGTCCTGAGTATGCTGTTACCCCATATGTGGGGGTAAACCACTGTTTGGGCACACGTCAGGGCTCGGAAGTGAGGGAGCACCATTTGACTTTTTGAATACGAGATTGGCTGGAATCAATGGTGGCGCCATGTTGCGTTTGGAGACCCCTGATGTGCCTAAACAGTGGTAACCCCTCAATTCTACCTCCAACACTAGCCCCAACACACCCCTAACCCTAATCCCAACTGTAGCCATAACCCTAATCACAACCCTAACCACAACCCTAACCCTAATCACAACCCTAACCACAACCCTAATTCCAACCCTAACCCTAAGGCTATGTGCCCACGTTGCGGATTCGTGTGAGATATTTCCGCACCATTTTTGAAAAATCCGCGGGTAAAAGGCACTGCGTTTTACCTGCGGATTTTCCGCGGATTTCCAGTGTTTTTTGTGCGGATTTCACCTGCGGATTCCTATTGAGGAACAGGTGTAAAACGCTGCGGAATCCGCACAAAGAATTGACATGCTGCGGAAAATACAACGCAGCGTTTCCGCTCGGTATTTTCCGCACCATGGGCACAGCGGATTTGGTTTTTCATATGTTTACATGGTACTGTAAACCTGATGGAACACTGCTGCGAATCCGCAGCGGCCAATCTGCAGTGTGGGCACATAGCCTAATTCTAAAGGTATGTGCACACGCTGCGGAAAACGCTGCGGATCCGCAGCAGTTTCCCATGAGTTTACAGTTCAATGTAAACCTACGGGAAACAAAAATCGCTGTACACATGCTGCGGAAAAAGTGCACGGAAACGCAGCGGTTTACATTCCGCAGCATGTCACTTCTTTGTGCGGATTCCGCAGCGGTTTTACAACTGCTCCAATAGAAAATCGCTGTTGTAAAACCGCAGTGAAATGCGCAGAAAAAAACGCGGTAAATCCGCCATAAATCCGCAGCGGTTTAGCACTGCGGATTTATCAAATCCGCAGCGGAAAAATCCGCAGAGAACCAGAATACGTGTGCACATACCGAAACCCTAACCCTAGCCCTAACCCTACCCCTAACCCTACCCCTAGCCCTAACCCTACCCCTAACCCTAACCCTAACCCTATTCTAACATTAGTGGAAAAAAAAAATTTCTTTATTTTTTTATTGTCCCTACCTATGGGGGTGACAAAGGGGGGGGGGGGTCATTTATTATTTTTTTTATTTTGATCACTGAGATATAATCTATCTCAGTGATCAAAATGCACTTTGGAACGAATCTGCCGGCCGGCAGATTCGGCGGGCGCACTGCGCATGCGCCCGCCATTTTGGAAGATGGCGGCGCCCAGGGAGAAGACGGACGGGACCCCGGCTGGATCGGTAAGTATGATGGGGGGGGGGATCGGAGCACGGGGGGGGGAATCGGAGCGTGGGAGGGGTGGAACGGAGCACGGGGGCGTGGAACGGAGCACGGGGGGCTGGAATGGAGCACGGGGGGTGGAACGGAGCACCGGGGGGGGGGGTGGATCGGAGTGCAGGGGTGGTGATTGGAGCACGGGGGGGTGATTGGAGCACGGGGGGAGCGGACAAGAGCACGGGGGGGAGCGGAGCACTGGACGGAGGGGAGCCGGAGCAGTGTACCGGCCAGATCGGGGGGCTGGGGGAGCGATCGGTGGAGTGGGGTGGGGGCACATTAGTATTTCCAGCCATGGCCGATGATATTTCAGCATCGGCCATGGCTGGATTGTAATATTTCACCAGTTATAATAGGTGAAATATTACAAATCGCTCTGATTGGCAGTTTCACTTTCAACAGCCAATCAGAGCGATCGTAGCCACGAGGGGGTGAAGCCACCCCCCCTGGGCTAAACTACCACTCCCCCTGTCCCTGCAGATCGGGTGAAATGGGAGTTAACCCTTTCACCCGATCTGCAGGGACGCGATCTTTCCATGACGCCGCATAGGCGTCATGGGTCGGATTGGCACCGACTTTCATGACGCCTACGTGGCGTCATGGGTCGGGAAGGGGTTAAGAAGAATGATTGGGCAGCTCTATTAGGCTCATTGAGATGAAGATTTGATAAAGATAAAATTGCATGACTCATATCATTTAGCTGATTTTTACTGTCAGTAGATATAAACAATATGTAGGCAGTATTTCATGTTGTACATGACCCTTCCCTTTATACATTGAATATCACTCGCGCCAATGTTATACTATAGAACAATGTCGACTACGAACGATGTCGACATGAGAAAAAAAAATGGCAGCATATATATCGGACAGAGCGCTACCATACCATACACGTTTATGGGTGCATGCAAAATATCGCACTGCACTTGGATGTCATCTGAATGCAGTACCATATAGGCCAACTCTCAGAATTGAGAAGATATAGAAATCAAGTTCTCCATCTTCTCTGCACCTCTGGTCCAATTCTCGCAAGTGAATCAGATCATAGTAAAATGACCCTCAGCTTATGATCGCAGCAGAGTTTCAGCTGAGGGTCATTCGCATGAGGGAATCATTGAATGCTGTACGCTAATGTGAGCGTACCCTTAGGGTTATTACTTGTGAATATGTTTCTTAAGTAGCCTCTATATTGATTTCTGTTCATCGTATGTCAAAAATAATTTACATAAAAAAAAGCTTTATATTTTCTTTAGTCATGTAAGGATTTCTTCACAAGCAGTTTTTTAATGGCTGTTCTGGCCTGTCAGAAATGCCGTGATTTTCATGCAATTTGTATTTTGTTGGTGCTTTGTTTCTGTTTCTGACACAAACCAAAAGGAATACAAATGAAAAAGAATCCATGCACAAAGTATGTGACATTTTGAAAAAATTGACAGTGAGCTAAAAAGTGCACCCAGAGTGTAAAAGAGGCACACTCACATTTTTATTTTTAACCCACACCCAACAATCTAATTACAAAAAAAATGCATAAAAAATGTTTTAACTCCTTCCCGACATGCGCTGTATACATACTACCCTGCTTGACCTGTGTTCCCGCAAACAGAAGTATATATAAGGCGTCATGATCATGCGAACTCTTGCTGAGCGCTGCAGCGATCAACTGCGGGTCTCAACTCTGTATGAGAGATGACACGCTGCAGCAACACCCACGATCATTGCTAGCACAGATCGCAGGCTTTTAACCCCTGTGATGCCGCTGTCAATAGTGACAGTGATATTGCAGTGCATCATAGAGGGAAGGAACTCCCTCTGTGCTCCCATTGGCACAATGTGATGTGATAGTGTTGTGGTGATTGTCTCCAAAGATGTGAAAGATGTCACCCGGGCCGCAGGGTCACCCAGGGATGGTGTTCTTGTTAGCTCATGCTCAGACCAATAGATGATGCCTCCTCTCTGCATGTCAGATGCTGATCTAATGCTCTGCAATGCAAATGCATTAGGTCATCAATCTGTCAGTGTGAAGTTGATGATCCTGGGACAATGTAAAAAAACTAAAAAAAAGTTTATAAAAATTGTAAAAATATTTTAAAAAGTCCATAAAATAAAGAATAAAAAATAAGCAAGGATAAAATATTAATCCAATAAATACATTTCTTTATGTAAAAAAAAAAAAAAAAGTATGCATACTTGGCATTGCCACGTCCGTAACAAACCAATCTATAAAACTGTCCCACTAGTTAACCTGTTTAGTGAATAAAGTTAAAATAATAAAATAAAAAGACGAGGCCAGGAACTATGCTTTTTCATCATACCGCCTAACAAAAAGTGGAATAAAATGCGATCAAAAAGACGTGTATAAATAAAACTGGTACCACTGAAAATGACATCTTGTCTCGCAAAAAAAACAGCTGCCACACAGCTCTGTTAGTGGAAAAATAAAAAAGTTATAGCTCTCAGAATAAAGCAATGCAAAAAAATAATTTTTTCTGAAAAATAATTTTTATTGTGTGAAAGTGCCAAAACATAAAAAAGTGGTATCGCTGTAATTGTACAGCCCCAAAGAATAAAGATGCCTTATCAATTATATCACACGTGGAAAGGCATAAAAACAAAACAATTCCTGAATCGCTATTTTTTGTTCATTCTGCCTCCCAAAAATCAGAATAGAAAGCGATCGAGAAATGTAGTGTCCAAAAATGGTGCCAATAAACACTTCAGCTTGTCGAGCAATAAACAAGCCCTCACATGAAATGCAAAAACTTGTTTTTGAAATGAAAAGCAATTTTTAGTGTGCGAAAGTAGCCAAACATAAAAAAAGATAATCTGGTATCGCTGTAATTGCACCGAACTGAAGAGTAAAGTTATCTAATCACTTATACTGCGTTAGGAACGGCATAAATAATAAATAGAAACAATTCTTCATCTGATCGCACATCGGAGGACAGAGAAAAGGGGTCCCAGGTAGCCCCACAATACTTACCTATTTCCCCCGATGCTCCTCGTGGCTCCCGGTGGGCGCCGCCATCTTGAAAATGGCGGGCCCATGCGCAGTGCGCCCGCCGGCCGGCCCCGCGAGAATCTTTGGGGTCTTGGCTGCCGGGGGTAGCCGAGACCCCAAAGATCATGATCGGGGTCGGTTTTACCGACCCCTGTTTTGCGATCGCCGGTAATTAACTGTTTACCGGCGATCGCAAAAAAAAAAAAAAGTAAAGTGTAATTCTCTGTCCTCTGATGTGATCGCACATCAGAGGACAGAGAAATAGGGGGATTCGGGGACCCTATCATACTCACCTGTGTCCCTGGATCCTCCTGCTGCTCCTCCTGGCCACCGGCAAAAGAAAATGGAGGGCGCATGCGCAGTGCGCCCGCCATCTGTCTCCATCTGCTGGCCGGCAGGAGAACAGCAGTTGGGGCTGAAATTAGGGTTAGGGTTAGGGCTAGGGTTAGGGTTATGGCTAGGGTTAGGGTTAGGGCTAGGGTTAGGGCTAGGGTTATGGTTAGGGCTAGGGTTAGGGCTAGGGTTAGGGTTAGGGCTAGGGTTAGGGTTAGGGCTAGGGTTGAGGCTAAATTTAGGGTTAGGCTTCTTTCACACTTACGTCGGTACGGGGCCGTCGCAATGCGTCGGCCCGACATACCGACGCACGTTGTGAAAATTGTGCACAACGTGGGCAGCGGCTGTAGTTTTTCAATGCATCCGCTGCCCAATCTATGTCCTGGGGAGGAGGGGGCGGAGTTACGGCCACGCATGCGCGGTCAGAAATGGCGGACGCGACGTACAAAAAAACGTTTCATTGAACATTTTTTTGTGCCGACGGTCCGCCAAAACAACTGATCCAGTGCACGACGGACGCGACGTGTGGCCATCCGTCACGATCCGTCGGCAATACAAGGTCGGCAATACAAGTCTATGGGCAAAAAACGCATCCTGCGGGCACATTTGCAGGATCCGTTTCTTGTCCAAAATGACGGATTGCGACGGATGCCAAACGATGCAAGTGTGAAAGTAGCCTTAGGGCTAGGGTTAGGGTTGGGGCTAAAGTTAGGGCTAGGGGTGGGGCTAAAGTTAGGGTTAGAGTTGGGATTAGGGTTAGGGTTTGGATTAGGGTTGGTATTAGGGTTGGCATTAGGGTTACGCTTGGGATTAGGGTTAGGTTTGGGATTAGGGTTAAGGTTAGGGTTGTGATTAGGGGTGTATTGGGATTAGGGTTAGGTTTGAGGTTAGGGTTGAGATTAGGATTAGGGGTGTGTTGGATTTAGGGTTTTGATTAGGGTTATGGTTAGGGTTGACATTAGGGTTGTTTTAGGGTAAGGGTTGTGATTATGGTTAGGGTTAGTGATTAGGATTATGGATCAGGTTGGGATTAGGGTTAGGGGTGTGTTGGGGTTAGGGTTGGAGCTAGAATTGGGGGGTTTCCACTGTTTAGGTACATCAGGGGGTCTCCAAACACGACAGCCAATTTTGCGCTCAAAAAGTCAAATGGTGCTCCCTCCCTTCTGAGCTCTGCCGTGCGCCCAAACAGTGGGTTACCCCCACATATGGGGTATCAGCATATTCGGGATAAATTGGACAACAACTTCTGTGGTCCAATTTCTCTTGATACCCTTGTGAAAATAAAAACTTGGGGGCTACAATATCTTTTTTGTGGAAAACAAAAATATTTTTTATTTTCACGACTCTGCATTCTAAACTTCTGTGAAGCACTTGGGCATTCAAAGTTCTCACCACACATTTAGATTAGTTCCTTGGGGGGTCTAGTTTCCAAAATGGGGTCACTTGTGGAGGGTTTATACTGGTTAGGTACATCAGGGGCTCTGCAAATGCAACATAATGCCCGCAGACCACTCTATCAAAGTCTGCATTCCAAAATGGCGCTCCTTCCTTCCAAGCTCTGCCGTGCGCCCAAACAGTGGTTTAACCCCACATATGGGGTACCAGCATACTCAGGACAAATTGGACAAAATTTTGGGGTCCAATTTCTCTTGTTACCCTTGTGAAAATAAGAACTTGGGGGCTAAAAAATCATTTTTGTGGAAAAAAAATATTTTTTATTTTCACGACTCTGCATTATAAACTTCTGTGAAGCACTTGGGCATTCAAAGTTCTCACCACACATTTAGATAAGTTCCATGGGGGTCTAGTTTCCAAAATGGGGTCACTTGTGGGGGATTTCTACTGTTTAGGCACATCAGGGGCTCTCCAAACGCGACATGGCGTCCAATCTCAATTCCAGCCAATTCTACATTGAAAAAGTAAAACGGCACTCCTTCTCTTCCAAGCTCTGCGGTGCGCCCTAACAGTGGTTTACCCCCACATATTGGGTATCAGCGTACTCAGGAGAAATTACACAACAACTTTTGTGGTCTAATTTCTCCTGTTACCCTTGTGAAAATAAAAATTTGTGGGCAAAAAATCATTTTTGTAGAAAAAATGCGATTTTTTTTGTTCACGGCTCTACATTACAAACTTCTGTGAAGCACATGGGGGTTCAAAGTGCTCACCACACATCTAGATAAGTTTCTTAAGGGGTCTAGTTTCCAAAATGGTGTCACTTGTGGGGAGTTTCCACTGTTTAGGCACATCAGGGGCTCTCTAAACGTGACATTGCGTCCGATCTCAATTCCAGCCAATTCTGCATTGAAAAAGTCAAACGGCGCTCTTTCACTTCTAAGTTCTGCGGTGCGCCCAAAATGTGGTTTACCCCCACATATGGGGTATTGGCGTATTCAGGAGAAATTGCATAACAAAATTTATGGTTATATTTCTGTTTTTACACTTGTGAAAATAAAAAAAATGGTTCTGAATTAAGATGTTTGCAAAAAAAAGTTAAATGTTCATTTTTTCCTTCCACATTGTTTCAGTTCCTGTGAAGCACGTAAAGGGTTAATAAACTTCTTGAATGTGGTTTTGAGAACCTTGAGGGGTGTAGTTTTTAGAATGGTGTCACACTTCATTATTTTCTATCATATAGACCCCTCAAAATGACTTCAAATGTGATGTGGTCCCTAAAAAAAAATGGTGTTGTAAAATGAGAAATTGCTGGTCAACTTTTAACCCTTATAACTCCCTAACAAAAAAAAATGTTGTTTCCAAAATTGTGCTAATGTAAAGTAGACATGTGGGAAATGTTATTTATTAACTATTTTTCGTAACATATCTCTCTGATTTAAGGGCATAAAAATACAGTTTGAAAATTGCTAAATTTTAAAAATTTTCGCCATATTTCCGTTTTTTTCATAAATAATCGCAAGTAATATCGAAGAAATGTTACCACTAACATGAAGTACAATATTTCACAAAAAACTATCTCAGAATCAGCGGGATCCGTTGAAGCGTTCCAGAGTTATAACCTCATAAAGTGACTGTGGTCAGAATTGCAAAAATTGGCTTGGTCATTAAGTACCAAATTGGCTCTGTCACTAAGGGGTTAAATATATAATTCAGATGGAATCCCCAGTAAAACATTCCCTATGATGAGGCAGATGGATGCACTGCAGACGCCATTTAGCCTATGATCCAGCGGTGTCCGACTTTTTAGGCATCCATAAAAGTGCGGTCGACCACAGTTCTGTGTACTTCTCAAAAGAATAACAATGCTGAGCAGAGGCCAAAAGGAGTCCAGAGTAACTCTGCTGCTACATTACAGTGAATGGATCCATTGGGGGTTTCATCTGAATAACTAGGAGTTTTAATTTTAAACCCTGATTTAAATGCTCATCGTAGAGTGTAGGAGAGATGTGATTTAAAATAATGTGTAAAATGTTCCCAACAAAAGCTTCAACTCAATCCACAAAAAAAAATCAAGTCCTCGCTCAGCTCAGTCATCTGCTAACAGAAATATATGGAGGCTTCCACGTTATTGGTGGTACAAAGACTCTGGAGAAGCGGGATTCTGCTCTTCTAGCACTTAGGGGCTCTGTATATGGAGTCCGCAAACTATTATAGAAAATTATGCACTCAAATACTGCTTAGCCATATGGTGAGACTGGGGAGGGACAGACTACTATTTGCCAAAAGCTCTTTGTTCCTACCGAGTCTCGCCATATGGCTAAGCAGTATTCTTCAGCCACATATGGGGTATTTCTACATTGAGCAGAAATTGTGGGACAACTTTTGGTGCCATTTTTTCCCATTGTCCAGTGTGAAAATGTAAAATCTGGGGCTAAAACAAAACTTTGGTGGTAAAAATGTAATTATTTTTCCTCACTGCCCAATGCTATAAAATTCTGTGACCCACATGTCGTGTCAATATGATCACTGCACAAATGTATGAATTAATTGAAACGTGTAGTGTGTAAAATGTGGTCACTTATTGGGATCTACTGTTCTGGAGCAACAGGGGCTCTACCAAGGTGACATGGCACCCTCAAACCAGTCCAGCAAAATCTGAACTCCAATGTGGCACTTCTTCTCTTTTGAGCTTTGCACTGTGCAACATAAGTAGTTTTCGAACACATATGGGGCATTGGTGTATTCACGAGAAATTGCATAACAAATTTTGTGGTCCATTTTCCCCTGTTAACCTTGTGAAAATAAAAAATTGAGGCAAAAAAAATTTACATTTAGGCACATCAGGAGTGCTCTAAATGCGAAATTACACCTGCACAGCATTCCAGCAAAATCTACATTCCAAAACGTCACTCCATCCTTTCTGAGCTCTGCCGTGTGCCCAAACAGTAGTTTCCACCATATATGGGGTATAGGAATACTCAAAAGAAATTGCACAACAAATTTTGGGGTTCTTTTTCTCCTGTTACCCCTGTGATAATAAAAAAATTGGGGCTATAAAAAACATTTTTGTGGGGAAAATCTGATTTTTTTTAATTTTCATGGCTCTTCTATATAAACTTCTGTGATGCACCTTGGGGATCGAGGTGCTCACAAACATCTTTATAAGTTCCACGGGGGTTATCATTTCCAAAATGGTGTCACTTGTGAGTGGTTTTCACTGTTTAGGCACATCAGGGGCTCTCTAAACACCACATGTCTGCTAAGGATTCCAGCAAATTTTGCATTCAAAAAGTCAAAAGGCGCTCCTTTCCTTGTGAGTCCTGCAGTAGTTTTGGGGTATCGTCGTACTCAGGAGAAATTGATAAACAAATTTTATGGTGCAATTTCTTCTGTTACTCTTCTGAAAATGCAAAATTTCATATTCTGAAAAACATGAAATTATGATTTTTTTAAAAATTTTACAGCTTAGCATTATAATCTTCTATTAAGCACCTGAGGTTTCAAGGTGCTCACTGCACATCTAGATACATTCCTTGAGGGGTCTAGCTTCCAAAATGGTGTCACTTGTGGGGAGTTTCCACTGTTTAGCCACAACATGGGCTCTCCATATGCAGCATAGCATCCACTAATCTAGTTAATATTACATTTATAAATTCAAATCGTGCTCCTTTCCTTACGAGCTCTGGAGTGCGCCAAAGAGTAGTTTTCCTCCATATACTGGGTATTGCAATACTTAGGAGAACTTGCACAATAAATTTTGGGGTCCAGTTTATCCTGTTACCCTTTGTTAGGGTTGGCGGAATGCACCAAATATATTTATTAAGTGGGATTGGTGCGTTCGCAACCCGGGATCCACCGTGCAGGAAAGAACCTGCTGCTAAATAAATGGCGGCACTATATGGCGGTATAAACCACCTCTGTTAGCTTCACAGAGCAGCCGAGAAGGCAAAGCTCTGTGCCCTGTTAGACTTTCACAGAGGCACAAGCCAACTACCCAGATGTGAGCAGTGAGTGGTCATGCATGCATACTCAATCTCCTCGCAGGAGGTGCCAGCATTCTAGGGGCTTATTTCAGCCGGGTCCCTGAACACATTCAAACACATGACCACACTGGCGCAAAGCACATAACATAAGAGGATACTAGCGCATGGCCGTGCAGCCATGCGAGCCTTAAATAGCTGCAGCAAGTATAGGACCATTCAAAGAAGGACCAATGGAATTGCTGCAGTACCTGAGCATGTGACCCTAGATCTCCAGTGAAAGATCTTGCCCTGGGCATGCTCAGTGTGCAAAGCAGAACTTATCCTATCACCTACAGGACCTTCCGTGAGAAGGACCAATGGAAGTCGCTGCAGTACCTGAACATGTGACCCTAGATCTCCACTGAGAGATCTTGCCCTGGGCATGCCCAGTGTGTGCAAAGTAGGACTTAGTCCCAAAAAAGCCTGCTCGCCGCAGATCAGTGCAGGGTACAATAGCAGAGCTAGGAGAAGCAGTAGTAACCCTTTGCACAGAATCAGTCTTAGTGAGACGCTGGGAGCGATGTCTCCGCTGAGCAGGCTCCACTGCGGCTGATGCAGAATGGGAGACCGCAGCAGACACGGATCGAGATTCCCCCTGTGCAGCAGAGGAAACTCGACTCCTAACATTACCCCCCTCCTAGGGCCCCCCTTCTTGAGCCTCGCTACGCTCAAAAGCTGCAATAATCAGCGGAGCCCGAATGTGCTCCACAGGCTCCCAGGTTCTATCCTCTGGGCCGTGATCCTTCCAGTCCACCAGATAAAATTTCTTGCCACGTACCACCTTGCACCCCACGAAAGCATTCACCTCAAACTCATCCGTGGAAGAACCTGATGTCCCGGCAGATGACTCAGAAAACCGGGAGAAATGAACGGGCTTTAAGAGGGAAACGTGAAAAGTATCGGTGATACCAAGGCGTGGAGGAATAGCCAAACGGTAGACCACAGGGTTGACCTGTTCCAGAACCTTGAACGGGCCAATGTAGCGAGGAGCAAACTTAGTGGACTCAACTCGCAGCCAGATGTTACGGGCGGAGAGCCACACTAAGTCTCCAGGAGCAAAGATCGGAGTGGGACGCCGGTGTGTATCAGCCGAAAACCTCATTCTCTCCTTGGAGGCCCGGATGGCATCCTGTGTGCGGTCCCAGATGTCATGTGCCTCCACCGCCCAGTCTGCCACCCTAGAATCTGTGGATGACACGGGCATGGGCACAGGGACACGCGGATGCTGGCCGTAATTAAGGAGAAAAGGAGTCTGACCAGTGGAATCGGCTACGGCGTTGTTCAAGGCAAATTCCGCCCAAGGCAGCAAAGATGCCCAGTCATCCTGTCTAGCAGAGACAAAATGTCACAAATATGTCACCAGAGTTTGGTTGGTTCTCTCCACCAACCCATTCGTCTCGGGATGGTATGCAGAGGAGAGGTTCAACTCTATGCTGAGTAAACGGCAGAGCTCTCTCCAAAACCGAGACGCGAACTGGGGACCCCGATTGCTAACAATTTTATCAGGCATACCATGTAATCAGAAAATGTGCTTAATGAATAACGCCGCCAAGGCCTGTGCAGAAGGTAACCATGGAAGCGGCACCAAATGCACCATCTTAGAGAAATAGTTGGTGACCACCCAGATAACGGTGCAGCTACGCGACTTGGGTAAGCCCACCACGAAGTCCATCCCAACCATTTTCCAGGGCCTGTCTGCCACCGGTAGAGGGTAAAGCAACCCAGCAGGCCATTGCCGAGGAGACCGATTCTGGGTGCAGGAAACGCACGCCTGAATATAGTCCCTGACATCACGGGCCATATGCGGCCACCAGTACGTTCTTGCCAAAAGCGCGGATGTCCTTTTGGTCCCAAAATGCCCACCCACTCTGGAGGAGTGAGCCCAAGAGAGAACCTCTGGTCGCAAATTCGCTGGCACGAAAGTCTTGCCCGGGGGCACAGACTCTAGCAAAACCGGAGCTACAGTTCTCAGGCTCTCAGAAGGGACAATAAGCCGAGGCTCTTCCTCCTCAGATGACACTACGGAGCGGGAGAGAGCTTCGGCATGAATGTTCTTCTCCCCGGAGAGAAAATGGAGAGTAAAATGGAACCGGGAGAAGAACAGGGACCATCTAGCCTGGCGAGAATTCAGCCGCTGGGCCGTCTGTATATAAACCAATTTCTTGTGGTCAGTGAAGACTTGGAGGGGAAAGCGAGCTCCCTCCAAGAGGTGTCTCCACTCTGAAAAAGCCAACTTCATGGCTAGCAACTCCCTGTCCCCGATAGAATAGTTCTTCTCCGCCGGTGTGAAGGTCTTAGAGAAGAAGAAGCAAGGATGCTTCCAACATTGAGAATCCTTTTGGAAGAGGACTGCTCCAGCACCAACAGAAGAGGCATCCACCTCCATGATAAATGGCTTATCAACATCGGGGCGATGAAGAATGGGAGCGCTAGCGAAGTGTGACTTTATAGAGATAAAAGCCTTGGAAGACTTGGAAGGGAAAACGTGCTCCCTCCAAGAGATGTCTCCACTCCGAGAAAGCCAACTTCATGGCTAGCAACTCCCTGTCCCCGATGGAATAATTCCTCTCTGCTGGTGAGAAGGTCTTAGAAAAGAAGAAGCAAGGATGCTTCCGACCTTGAGCATCCTTTTGGAAAAGGACTGCTCCAGCACCAACGGATGAGGCATCCACCTCCAAGATAAATGGCTTATCAACATCGGGGCGATGTAAGATGGGAGCGCTAGCGAAATGTGACTTGATCGAGAGAAAGGCCTTGGAGACCTCCTCTGACCACAACTTGGGATTTGCTCCCTTCTTGGTGAGGGCAACCAAGGGAGCTACCAAAGTTGAGAAGTGTGGAATGAATTGACGATAGTAGTTAATGAACCCCATAAAGCGCTGCACCGCTTTAAGTGAATGAGGCTCCTGCCAGTCCATCACAGCCTGTAGCTTGGCAGGACTCATAGCCAAACCCTTGGGAAGAGATAATATAACCAAGGAAAGGCAAGGACTCCTGCTCAAACACACACTTCTCCAACTTGGCATAAAGGGAGTTTGCCCGTAAGAGGTCGAAGACTTTGCGAACATCTCTCTGATGGGAGTCAATATCTGGAGAGTAGATGAGAATATCATCCAAATAGACTACGACCGAGGTGGTGAGCATATCCCGGAAAATGTCGTTCACAAAGTCTTGGAAAACGGCTGGGGCATTACAGAGCCCAAAGGGCATCACCAGATATTCATAGTGCCCATCCCTGGTGTTAAAAGCCGTCTTCCATTCATCCCCCTCACGGATGCGAATCAGGTTGTAAGCACCCCGCAGATCTAATTTTGTAAATACCCTTACTCCCCGTAGCCTATCAAAAAGCTCAGATATCAGGGGTAATGGGTACTTGTTCTTAACGGTGATGGCGTTAAGACCCCTGTAGTCTATGCATGGACGTAAGTCTCCAGTCTTCTTCTGTACGAAGAACCCAGCCCCTGCAGGTGACACTGACTTCCTAATGAATCCTCTTGCCAGATTCTCTTGGATGTACTGAGACATTGCCTCTGTCTCCAGGAGAGATAACGGATAGACTCGACCCCTGGGAGGCTCAGCACCAATCAAGTGGCCAATAGGACAGTCATAGTGGCGGTGAGGCAGAAGAGTCTCCGCAGCCCTTTTGGAGAACACGTCTGCATAGAGCCAATAGTGCTTGGGGAGAGAGGAAAGATCTGTAGGTACCTGTGTTGTAGCAACCTGAACGCACTCCCTCTGACATCTACCCTCACAGGATTTACTCCATCCCAAAATTCTCCCTGAGGACCACTCTATATGAGGAGAATGGTAGCGTAGCCATGGTATCCCCAACAGGACCTCATCAATTCCCTCAGGAATGACTAATAGGGAGATAATCTCCTGATGTGATGGAGACACAGAAAGCGTAATAGTAATGGTTTGGTGGGTAATCTGTGAGGGTAGTGTCGACCCATTTACCACTCGAACGGTTACTGGCTTGGTGAGCATCACCAAGGGCATTGCGTGACGCTGGGCGAAAGCGGAAGACATAAAGTTACCCTCTGCCTCAGAGTCCATGCATAGCTCTACCATAAGAGTGGATGGGCCTATGGTAATTGTCCCCTTGAAGGACAACTTTGAGGCAAACATCGCCGTGCCTAGTGTATATCCTCCAACTGCCACTAGACGCTGAAAATTTCCCGACCGCTGCTGAGGACACTTGGAGGCAAGATGTCCTGACTGCCGGCAAACATGACAGACCTAATGTTCACGAGTGGACTGAGACTTGGATCCCGCTCGTGTCACCTCTATGGCTTCATGTGACTCGGATGCCTGGACTGGAGATTCCAAAGGTTTGGCGAAGGTGGGAGCCAGCTGAAATCTCTCCCTACACTGGGCTCGCTCCAACCTTCGCTCGTGAAAACGAAGGTCTATGCGAGTAGATACAGCTATGAGCTCCTCCAGTGTGGCGGGAATCTCCCTAGTAGCTAAAGCGTCCTTCACATGATCAGCCAGCCCCCTCCAAAATACGGGAATGAGGGTTATATCTGGCTATTCCAACTCAGACGCTAATGTCCGGAAGTGAACAGCAAAATGGCTGACCATGGTTGAACCCTGAGTCAAAGCCAGCAGTTGGAGCGCTGTATCATGGGTGACTTGAGGTCCTAAAAAGACCTGTTTCAGAGTGTCCAGAAACCGAGTAACACTCCGCACCACATGATCATTGCTCTCCCACAGCAGCATAGCCCACTCCAACGCCCTGTCCGACAAGAGAGAGATTATGAATCCCACCTTTGCCCGCTCAGTGGGAAAACGTGCAGCCAGGAGCTCGAGGTGTATACCACACTGGCTCACGAAACCCCTACAGGACTTACTGTCCTCTGAGTATCTCTCAGGCAAAGGGAGATGAGATAGGGTCGGAACAGAGGTGGCAGTGGGTAAAGCTGCTGCAGCCACGCTAGCAGCCTGAACAGCTATTGCGGTAACATCCACCGCCGAGGTTGCACGCTCAAGAGACGCCAACCGGCCCTCCAGCAGCTGGATGTACCCCTGTAATCGCTGTTCATCCACCATTACTTAGCCAGATCCTGGTGCTAGTATACTGTTAGGGTTGGCGGAAGGCACCGAATATATTTATTAAGTGGGATTGGTGCGTTCGCAACCCGGGAGCCACCGTGCAGGAAAGAACCTGCCGCTAAATAAATGGCGGCACTATATGGCGGTATAAACCAGCTCTGTTAGCTTCACAGAGCAGCCAAGAAGGCAAAGCTCTGTGCCCTGTTAGACTTTCACAGAGGCACAGGCCAACTACCCAGATGTGAGCAGTAAGTGGTCATGCATGCACACAAAACTCCTCGCTGGAGGTGCCAGCATTCTAGGGGCTTATTTCAGCTGGGTCCCTGAACACATTCAAACACATGACCACACTGGCACAAAGCACATAACATAAGAGGATACTAGCGCATGGCCGTGCAGCCATGCGAGCTTTAAATAGCTGCAGCACGTATAGGACCTTTCAAAGAAGGACCAATGGAATTGCTGCAGTACCTGAGCATGCAAATTTTGCTGGAAAAATTAAAAATTGATGGTCAAGTTTTATCCCATATAGCTTCCTTACAAAAAATAGTTTCATAAATGCTACTGATGCAAAGTAGACATGTGGGAAATGTTATTTATTAACTATTTTGTGTGACATAACAGTCAGGTTAAAGTACATAAACATTAAAAGTTTAAAAATTGCAAAATTTTCCAACATTTTGGCCAAATGTCGGATATTTTTCCAAATAAATGAAAGTCATATTGAACAATTTTTACCACTATCATGAAGTACAGTATATTGCATGAAAACAGTCTCAATGTTGATGGGATTCATTGAAGCATTCCAGGGTTATTACCACATAAAGTGAGTTTGGTCTGAATTGTAATATTTGACCTGGTCAGGAATGGTGAAGGGGTTTAAAGATAAAATGTCATCTTTTTGTTATTACTATTACTATTACTGTTTTGTAGCTCAGCCCCTACTACGCTTTCTTCAGCGTTGCTCAAGGTGTGCAGAGCGGCAGTGGAGAAAATCTCTCTTAGCAGAAGACTTCATCCACTATAAGTTCATGCTAAAAACCTATAACTCTGCCCTTTCTCTGGCCAAACAATCCTACTTCACCACCCTCATCACCTCACTCTCCAACAACCCAAAGCGACTTTTTGAAACCTTAAACTCCCTCCTGAAACCTAAAGTACAGGCCCCATCTCCAATCTCAGTGGTGAGGATCTGGCCAGTTATTTCCTAGAAAAAATCAACCACATCCATCAGGATATCTCAGCCCAATCTCCTCAGTGCCTGGATCCCCTTTCCTGCCGCACCTCAAGCTCATTAGACATCTTTGAGCCTGTTTCAGAAGAAGTTTCCAAGCTCCTCGCTTCTGCCCGGCCTACAACCTGCAATAGTGACCCCATTCCTTCACCTCTCCTGCAGTCTCTGTCACCAGTGGTCACCACTCACCTGACTAAAATTTTTAACCTCTCTATTTCCTCAGGCATCTTTCCCTCCTCATTTAAACATGCCATCATTACCCCTTTACTTAAAAAGCCATCCCTGGACCAGAACTGCACGGCTAACTACAGACCTGTCTCTAACTTTTCCTTCATCTCTAAACTCTTGGAACGCTTGGTCCACTCCCGTCTAATCCGCTATCTCTTGGATAACTCTCTTCTTGACCCCTTACAATCTGGTTTCCGCTCTTTACACTCCACTGAAACTGCCCTCACTAAAGTCTCTAATGACCTAATAACAGCTAAATCCAAAGGTCATTGCTCTCTGCTGATTCTCCTGGATCTCTCTGCCGCATTTGATACTGTGGATCACCAGCTCCTTCTCACCATGCTCCGCTCCATTGGCCTCAAGGACACAGCCCTCTCCTGGTTCTCCTCCTACCTCTCTGACCGCTCCTTCACTGTATCTTTTGCCGGCTCCTCTTCCTCTCCTCGTCCCCTTACTATCGGGGTTCCGCAGGGCTCAGTCCTGGGCCCCCTCCTCTTCTCTCTATACACTGCCCCTATTGGACAAACAATCAGCAGATTTGGGTTCCAGTACCATCTCTATGCTGACGACACCCAATTATACACTTCCCCCGACATCACCCCTACCCTAATTCAAAATACCAAGGATTGTCTGTCTGCTGTCTCTAACATCATGTCCTCTCTCTATCTGAAACTAAATCTCTCCAAAACTGAACTACTTGTGTTTCTCCCTTCTACTAAACTCACTCTACCCAACATCGAAATTACCCTGGATGGTTCAACCATAACTCCCAAACAGCATGCCCGCTGTCTTGGGGTCATATTCGACACCGAATTTTCCTTTACTCCCTATATCCGATCACTCACTCACTCCTGTCACCTGCATCTTAAAAACATCTCCAGAATCCGACCTTTTCTCACCTTTGAAACTGCTAAGACTCTTACTGTTGCTCTTATTCATTCTCGTCTGGACTACTGCAACTCTCTTCTGATCGGTCTCCCTCTTTCCAAACTTTCTCCTCTCCAATCCATCTTGAATGCGGCAGCCAGGGTCATATTTCTTGTCAACGGCTTCACCAATGCCTCCATCTTGTGCCAGTCATTACACTGGCTACCCATTCGCTACAGGGTCCAAGATGAACTCATCTCTCTCACCCACAAAGCTCTCTGCAGTTCTGCACCGCCTTATATCTCCTCTCTCATCTCCGTCTATCGCCCTACACGTGCCCTCCGTTCTACAAATGACCTAAGACTAACATCCCCCGTAATCCGAACCTCGCACCTCCGTCTCCAAGACTTCTCTCGTGCTGCGCCAGCTCTCTGGAATGCACTTCCCCAGACAATCAGACTGATACCTAGCCCCGACCTATTCAAGCGCGCTTTAAAAACCCATCTCTTCAAACAAGCCTACCACATCAACTACTCAGGAAAATAACTTTGTCCTGTTCCCTTCTTCCAAATATTATCTGCATGTGAATCTGCACTCTACTATTCATCTGTTTCCACACCCTCCATGCACATGATAACTGCACTTGATACTTGACTATTGCACTTAAACACACAGGCTGATGACCGGATCATGCAGCTTCATATGAAAATCCCTATTTATTATAATTGCCAGACCTGAAATATCAAGCACTTTTCACCTATTGTGTCCCCCCATTTCCTTGTAGATTGTAAGCTTGCGAGCAGGGACCTCACCCCTAATGTCACTGTTTAAATTGTCTTAACTTATACTGAATTTATTGTCTGTACATGTCCCCGCTTATTTGTAAAGTGCTGCGGAATATGTTGGCGCTATATAAATAAAAATTATTATTATAATTATCATTATTATTAGGTACACAGTACAGTGGTGTGCTACTTTATCTCCTCTACATGGTTAGCCATAGACTATATTAGTCCACCACGCAGACTCCACAAAAAGAGACATCAAATTGTAAGAAGACAAAATCTCATGGACTTTTCAAGCAAGTAGTACTGTAGGTTTGACATTAGTGAAAACACGACTGATTCAACATTGTCATATCCTAGTAAAGTGCAATCAGTAGAAATTTGAGTTCAATTGAATTCTACTTGAATTTTATAAAAATCCGTATTTGCCAAAATGCAGATTATTTGGTTATTTGATTCTGCACAGATCTGACCACAATTTTTATGAACTGTTAAATGGTTACAAAAAAATCCTTATACTCACCTTATATTCACATCACCACTCAACCCTCCTGCACCTCTTCTTTTTGCAGTTAGCCTTCTGGTCCTTGTCACATCTTCGTATCTCCATTGCCCCTGTTGAAATTGTGTGAAAGGTCACAGCTACATAACCCTGCATGTCCAAGCACAGAACAACCCATGGCCTTATCAAAACTCCTGGCTCACTGTGAGAGTCACAGGGATTTCAACTTGAGTGGTGGCGATCAGATGATGTGAAAAAAATCAGGCAGGAGGTGGTGAATAGAGATGAGCTAATATCTTTGTCTCCTTCCTTATTCGGCAAGATATAACACTTACAGAATAAGCTGCAGAGGGAACCGGGCTTCCAGGATCGCTCTTGCTGATCACCTGTTCGGTGCCGCGCCTGCATGGAGAGTCTGTTTATTGTGACTGTCACACAGCCATGACACATGTAGCTGCGGAGCCGGACAGCTGATCAGTAGGAGAGCCAAAGGTATCTGGGTTCCCGTTGCAGCTTATTCGGTAAGTGCTATAGCTTGCCGAATAAGGAGAGAGACAAAGATATTCGCACATCTCTAGAGGTGAAGAATAGCTTGGCCAAAGAGGTGAGTGGTGAGGTGAGTATAAGCATTTCTTCCTTTTTTATATGTTGTGTATATTATGCTCTGAGGTCTGGAGAGACACCTAAACATCATAAATGATATTAAATTTGCAAATAATAACTTCTCTGTGAATCAAATATCCTTGGAAGAATTCCATGAACAGGCATATTTGAATTTTGCTTGATCCACTCATCTATAGCAATTAGTATCTGTCCTACACTTTATTTTCATTTACTGTAAGTAAGCCTGCCTGCATAACTATTCTTAGCACAAAAGGTGAAAGTCAGGACTTCTATTTAAAATTAAAGCTTTCACATTGAAATGGGCTTGTGGCGTCACAAAATGTTACCTTCAAAACAATCTGTATAGTGCTCTTGTCTCAGCTCTCTGAAAATTACAATTATTGAACATGAAAGACTAACTATATTTCAATATTCAGCTTTTAGACCTGTAAGCAGCTATATAATGCTGTCAGACTTTATCTTATTTATTAGAATTGCGGAATATATTTGTAATTCAGAAAGGCAACAGAGTAGGCCAATTTGGAACAATGCTGACTTACTAATTTGTACATGTGACGTGTCAGTGAATGCAATAATGTTTCAAATAAAAACAATGCAATTAACGCAGAACAAAGAAACAATAGCATGAGCGTAACCACCTTCCCAGTGTAAGAACATTAACAGCTTGCCAATGAATCTTGAGATGTATGCCATCAAATGTATAGCAGAGATAAGTTAATAATTTCAATTAAGGAAATAATTAGGATGACCCAGGTTATGTTTCTTTGTTTCCCTTTGTAAATGCTTTGTTTGCGAGTTTTACATCATGTTATGATTTCTTGTCAGGTTCTTACTTTTTCCATTAAAATTGAAGTCATCTATAATTGACTAAACATCTTTTATTAAATATTCAAAAAGGCAATAATTTATCCAAATATGCATCGCCTTTCCAAAAAGATAACAAGGTGAACAATATTACATTAGTAAATTTATGTTGTAATTAGAGGAAAAATGCTAAACTGTACCTTCAACCAAAATACTGTGGATATGGGGTTGCATTCCAGATCTATTGCATTTGCAGTACCTGTGTTTTGTCAGTTTCTATCTTTTTGGGCATGTTTGTACATTTTGGATTTGCTGCCGATATTCCATCCGTATTCATTAACAAGTTGTATCAAACTTCAAATATCTTATCTTCCTGCTATGAATAATGCAGAAATTGATTTTTCTAAATTTGCAACACAAGCCTTTCAATGAGTGTCATTGGGAATTTATGCTGTGCAATGTGTAGGGAGAAATCAGCAACAAATGAGCAACAAAATCAGTAGCAATAGGTTTCAATTTGTTTTCTTTTTAGCTTACTGTCTCAATTCTGCTATTGTGTCAGTCAACTCACTAGTAGCTCATTAGTTTTTTCTGTGATATATCCTTTTCATTATCAGCTCTCTCAGGTAATCAACACACACTGTGTCATCTCAACTAGTGTACAGAAATAATAATAATTTGATCACATAATGCAAATCTGTTCATAGAAACATATATTTTTAAATACTTCATTTTTTAACTTATAAGGTAAATATATATATTTTTATAATTTAACAGTGTAGTATGTGCAGAGTAGTGTAATTAATAGTTAACTTTAAATCAGTGGTGACTTCCATAAGCAAAATCAATAAATGGAATAACCGAGAAAGTAAGATGAAATATATAATGTATGCCATAAACCAAAACAAGCACCAAAAATAATGTTTACTCAAATCTCTGGAAATGTATCTGTTGAAATGTGCTATTAGCATTAATAAGGCTATTATGAACCAATGCAATTTATTCCTCTCACCACAGTGCTGCATGGTCTTAAACATCTACTCTTATGTCCTCTTACTAACTCAATTTGCTACAATTTTTGATAATCCCTTATTACATCCCCTTATTCCTGTTTACAGAAACTCTTCCAATCTGTGAAACTCCCTACTCCACACTAATTCTTTCTCAAAGCATGTTAAGTTTTATACATGCCTTCAATACACACTTCTTTAAAGCAAAGAGTGACTATAGTTTGAGGCCAACACATAGGGTAGCTCTCCGGACACAATTAAGATCATGTATATACAGCAGGTGAGAAATGTATTTAACACGTTACAAATTTTCTATGCAAATATATTTCTAAAAGGTGGCTTTAAATTCTCACCAAATGTTGGTCACCACCCATCCCATCAAATAAATCAAATCATTGATGTCCATAAATTAAGTTTAAATTAAGTGTAATAATGAAAACTGTCACAGGGAAAAAGTATTGAACACATGAAGTGAGGTTAAAAAAGCCATGGAAACTCATGAAACCAGCTGAAATCTATCAGTAATAGGAAAGTTTTCCTGCCACTGAGTGAAAAATAATATCAGCTGGTTCAACTGATGGTCTATAAAAAGGTGTTTGATTACAAAGGTGCCACACAAGAAACATCTCATGATGGGTAAAACCAGTGAGCTGTCTCAAGACCTTTGCAACCTTACTGTTGTAAAAGATACTTATGGCATTAGTTACAGAAGAACAGTGAGCACTGTTGCGGCCTTGATACAGAAGGAAGGAATAATGGAAGGAATATCATTTCACCATAAATCAGCTATGACCAGGTGCTCCTCACAAGATTTAAATAGGGGAGTGAAAAGAATTATCAGTACAGTCGTCCAATTGCCATGGGCCACCTTTGGAGAGCTCCAGAAAGACCTGGAATCAGCAGGTACAAATGTTTCAAAGATAACTACACTGATGAGCAAAAGGGTAACAATGTTTTGAACTTTTGACTTTCAGGCTCCATATCTCACCATCCACTGCTGCTTTGAACATGAGACTACGATCATTTTATAGACAATCATCTTGGCTATCTCATACATAAAGACATAGCTGGCAATCAAGGAAGAGAGTGCAGAGATAAATGGAATACAATGCTTGGTCACTCCAGGGGTGTACTGAGTGCCACTGCTTGGTTTGGATAATCATGTAATTCCTTTATTCATTTTATTCTTTAGTTACATATTACTGACTACTCTGCACCCACAATGTCACAACATACTTTAACATCTCAAATAACTACAAGAGTATATATCCAATAATATTAATGATAACAAATCACTAAATTGGAAAAAAGAAATACATTTGCAAATGGAGTTCAAAAATTATTGTTACAAATAGAAAGAAAAAATAGATGGTCCACGTAATGTTTTATACAATAGGAGGTTAACTGACTATCATTAGCCTAAGTGCAGAATCTCTGTTCTACTCATTCTTTTAGTGATACATCTAAAATGCATTTACTGTGTGGATAATGTTTTTATACACACTACTGTGTGCACAGAATTCATGTACCTCCATGCAGCAACTCCGATCTAGTCATCTCTGCAGTGTGAGACCAAGAATGGAGCTGCAGCATTGAGGTTCATGATTTCTTAGCAGACAGTCCTACAGCATTGAGGCCCCAAGTCATGATAACACAATATGTACATACAGTGGGGCAAAAAAGTATTTAGTCAGTCAGCAATAGTGCAAGTTCCACCACTTAAAAAGATGAGAGGCGTCTGTAATTTACATCATAGGTAGACCTCAACTATGGGAGACAAACTGAGAAAAAAAAATCCAGAAAATCACATTGTCTGTTTTTTTTAACATTTTATTTGCATATTATGGTGGAAAATAAGTATTTGGTCAGAAACAAAATTTCATCTCAATATTTTGTAATATATCCTTTGTTGGCAATGACAGAGGTCAAACGTTTTCTGTAAGTCTTCACAAGGTTTCCACACACTGTTGTTGGTATGCTGGCCCATTCCTCCATGCAGATCTCCTCTAGAGCAGTGATGTTTTTGGCTTTTCGCTTGGCAACACGGACTTTCAACTCCCTCCAAAGGTTTTCTATAGGGTTGAGATCTGGAGACTGGCTAGGCCACTCCAGGACCTTGAAATGCTTCTTACGAAGCCACTCCTTCGTTGCCCTGGCGGTGTGCTTTGGATCATTGTCATGTTGAAAGACCCAGCCACGTTTCATCTTCAATGCCCTTGCTGATGGAAGGAGGTTTGCACTCAAAATCTCACGATACATGGCCCCATTCATTCTTTCATGTACCCGGATCAGTCGTCCTGGCCCCTTTGCAAAGAAACAGCCCCAAAGCATGATGTTTCCACCACCATGCTTTACAGTAGGTATGGTGTTTGATGGATGCAACTCAGTATTCTTTTTCCTCCAAACACGACAAGTTGTGTTTCTACCAAACAGTTCCAGTTTGGTTTCATCAGACCATAGGACATTCTCCCAAAACTCCTCTGGATCATCCAAATGCTCTCTAGCAAACTTCAGACGGGCCCGGACATGTACTGGCTTAAGCAGTGGGACACGTCTGGCACTGCAGGATCTGAGTCCATGGTGGCGTAGTGTGTTACTTATGGTAGGCCTTGTTACATTGGTCCCAGCTCTCTGCAGTTCATTCACTAGGTCCCCCCGCGTGGTTCTGGGATTTTTGCTCACCGTTCTTGTGATCATTCTGACCCCACGGGGTGGGATTTTGCGTGGAGCCCCAGATCGAGGGAGATTATCAGTGGTCTTGTATGTCTTCCATTTTCTAATTATTGCTCCCACTGTTGATTTCTTCACTCCAAGCTGGTTGGCTATTGCAGATTCAGTCTTCCCAGCCTGGTGCAGGGCTACAATTTTGTTTCTGGTGTTTTTTGACAGCTCTTTGGTCTTCACCATACTGGAGTTTGGAGTCAGACTGTTTGAGGGTGTGCACAGGTGTCTTTTTATACTGATAACAAGTTTAAACTGGTGCCATTACTACAGGCAATGAGTGGAGGAAAGAGGAGACTCTTAAAGAAGAAGTTACAGGTCTGTGAGAGCCAGAAATCTTGATTGTTTGTTTCTGACCAAATACTTATTTTCCACCTTAAAATGCAAAAAAATGATAAAAAAACAGACAATGTGATTTTCTGGATTTTTTTTTCTCAGTTTGTCTCCCATAGTTGAGGTCTACTTATGATGTAAATTACAGACGCCTCTCATCTTTTTAAGTGGTGGAACTTGCACTATTGCTGACTGACTAAATACTTTTTTGCCCCACTGCATGTGTAAGGCACTGTACACTATATACACTGTAGAAGAGACTTCACAAGATTATACATGCTATTCAATACATTATGGGATATATTGGAATGCAAAATATCTGCGGAATTAGGAAGAAAACAGTGCTTCAAAGAACTCAGAAAAATATTTAGAATTGAGAATTCTCAGTGGTTGATACCTTTTAATGGCTAACTGAAAAGATGGTAACAAATTGCAAGCTTTCGAGACTAGGGTCTCTTCATGAAGCATAGACTAATGCAAAATATTTCTTGTATCAGAGAACTCACATACTTATTGATTCTGACAATGTAAGAATAAGTCCACATCTATAAGAATGGCTAAGAATTTTACCTGTATATTAGAACAGGTAAAATCCACAGCATATTACAGTACTATGCATGTGGATGAAACTTTAGAAACATTAATCAGATGCTGAATTATATTAAAATCCATATCATGGCAATTTCTCCTTAATTGCTGATTGCAAGCCTTTCAGTATAGCTAGAATAAATGAATTTAAAGCAAAATATGCAGGTTACATGCACAAACTTTGCTGCAAATTTTTCAACTCCAAATGTTCATACTCTACAAAATGTTTCTTTTCAGTGACGCCTCTCCTGCAGGTGCTGTCCTTAAAGGGAACCTGTCACCTGAATTTGGTGGGACCGGTTTTCGGTCATATGCGCAGAGTTTTCGGGTGTTTGATTCACCCTTTCATTACCCGCTGGCTGCATGCTGGCCGCAATATTGGATTGAAGTTCATTCTCTGTCCTCCGTAGTACATGCCTGCGCAAGTCAAGATTGCCGTGCGCAGGCGTGTACTACGGAGAACAGAGAATGAACTTCAATCCAATATTGCGGCCAGCATGCAGCCAGCGGGTAAGGAAAGGGTGAATCAAACACCCGAAAACTCTGCCCATATGATCAAAAACCGGTCCCGCCAAATTCAGGTGACAGGTTCCCTTTAAGCTGCAGGTAAATAGCATTTCTAAATATGATAGCAAAAAGCCACAACAAACACAATGTATAAAATTCCCCTCACTATGTACTATTTATTTACTTACAAATTCATCTAAGAGCACATCAATAGAAAGCATATGTTTAACTATGTTTGTGTTACAGAATTTCTTTGCATTATAGATTTGTGTTGTTACAGCATGCCATGCAGTTACAATATTAAAACCTTTATATTTTATCATTATATTATTATTATTATAATAAGAAAATATTACTCTTCCCGTTTGTCACCAGTGTTTGACATACTGATTCATATTTATGGTTCAGAGAACTTTTAAATTGAAGATAATATTGTGAAGAAAGCTCTCCATTTTGTCCCAGACTGCCAGGCAATTATGAGATTTTTCACCCTACACTAAACTCATTATCTAACTTTGGTAGAAATGAATATTATTTGAAAATTTGCAAAACTATTACTTTGCAGTTGGAATAAACTAACATTATCTTGAAAATGAAGAAGTCCTAGTGTGAGAAAACATTATATAGTAAAATACAACCTATATGCAGAACAGTTATGTTGATGGAATAAAACATCTTATTAAAACGTTATGACTAAATATGGCACTTCACAATAGGCTAGATGCATTTAGAATGCCGTCTTAATAGCATACTACAACAGTAAATTGTATTTGTTCCCAGGTAAGCAAAGTGGAATAGTAGTTTAACAGCCAGGGAGTACGTTTATGTTGTATATCCCCTGTTTACTGTGTAGACCTCTTTGGTGTAAATGTGTCCCATTTCAGATATTTTAGATAAGACCAATAGATAAAAGTTATAATTTTTTTCTTTATGGTGTTTAATATGCGGTTTAAATACACTGCTCAAAAAAATAAAGGGAGCACTTAAACAACAGAATATAGCTCCAAGTAAATATAACTTCTGTGAAATCAAACTGTCCACTTAGAAATCAACACCGTTTGACTATCAATTTCACTTGCTGTTGTGCAAATGGAGTAGACAACAGATGGAAATTATTGGCAATTATCAAGACACACGCAATAAAGGAGTGGTTCTGCAGGTGGGGACCACAGACCACATCTCAGTACCAATGCTTTCTGGCTGATGTTTTGGTCACTTTTGAACGATGGTTGTGCTTTCACACTCGTGGTAGCATGAGACGGACTCTACAACCCACACAAGTGGCTCAGGTAGTGCAGCTCATCCAGGATGACACATCAGTGCGAGCTGTGACAAGAAGGTTTGCTGTGCCTGTCAGCGTAGTGTCCAGAGGCTGGAGGCGCTACCAGGAGACAGGCCAGTACACCAGGAGATGTGGGGTGGGCCAGAGGAGGGCAACAACCTAGCAGCAGGACCGCTACCTCAGCCATTGTGCAAATAGGAACAGGAGGAGCACTGCGGAAGCCCTGCAAAATGTCATACAACAGGCCACAAATGTGCATGTGTCTGCACAAATGGTTAGAAACCGACTCCATGAGGATGGTCTGAGTGGCCGACATCCACAGATAGGGGTTGTGCTCACAGCACAAAATGCTTGGCACTTGCCACAAAACACCAGGATTGGCAAATTCGCCACTGGCGCCCTGTGCTCTTCACAGATGAAAGCAGGTTCACACTGAGCACATGTGACAGACGTGACAGAGTTTGGAAACGCCATGGAGAGCAATCTGCTGCCAGCAACATCCTTCACCATGACCGGTTTGGCAATGAGTCAGTAATGGTGTAGGGTGGCATTTTTTTGGAGGGCTGCACAGCCCTCCATGTGCTCACCAGAGGTAGCCTGACTGCCATTAGGTACCAATATGAAATCCTCAGACCCTTTGTGAGGCCATATACTGGTGCAGTTGGCCCTGAGATCCTCCTAATGCAGGACAATGTCAGACCTCATGTTGCTGGAGTGTGTCAGCAGTTCCTGCAAGATGAAGGCATTAAAGCTATGAACTGGCCCGACCATTCCCCAGACCTAAATCTGATTGAACACATCTGGGACATCATGTCTCGCAACATCCACCAACATCATGTTGCACCACAGACAGTCCGGGAGTTGGCAGATGCTTTAGTCCAGGTCTGGGAGGAGATCCCTCAGAAGACCATCCGCCACCTAATCAGGAGCATGCTCAGGCATTGTAGGGAGGTCATACTGGCACATGGAGGCCACACACACTACTGAGCATCATTCCCTTGTCTTGATGCATTTCCACTGAAGTTGGATAAGCCTGTAACTTCATTTTCCACTTTGATTTTGAGCATCATTCCAACTTCAGACCTCCGTGGGATATTAGTTCTAATTTATGTTGATCATTTCTAGGTTTTATTGTTCTCAACACATTCCAGTATGTAACGAATAAAGATTTACAACTGGAGTATTTCATTCAGTGACATCTAAGATGTGGGATTTTAGTGTTCCCTTTATTTTTTTGAGCAGTGTATATGTGCAGTATATAATTATTTATCTATTTATTTTACTATGCAAGATTTTTAAATATGTGTGGAAAAATGCACAGTAAGAATGCTTTTCAAAAATAGAAATGGTAGCAGTTCATTTTTATCAATTAACAAAACACAAAATGAAGTTTTATGCGCACACTGGCAAGCAGTTTTTGAAGGCACTTGGCATGGGGTTGTAATTGCATGCAGCTTCTTTGATGTCGAGATCAGAACTCTGTGGGGGCCATATCATTTTTAGAACTCCTGAAGATTGTTCTTACTGACAATGACTGTATATTTTTGGCTGAAATCCTGCTGCAGAATACATTTGGCGCCATTTGACATTACCCTGATGATATTGCATGAGGGATAAGAATCTGTCTGTATTTTTCATTATTGAGGACACTGAGAAATGAGCAAAATTAAAGATTATGGGTGAAGTTGTCAGTTTGGTGTTACACCCAAAACTTTTCCATCGTGGCCAAACCTCTGATGGAAATGACCAGGAAACGGCTGTACTTTTCCAAATGGTTAAATCTGTCCACTGAGGCATTTGATACTATTGATGCTCACAATTAAAGAAGAGGCCTTGCAGGTGGAGCAAGTTAAGATGGAGCAAGAAACTATACATGGTGATGCTACACAGCTCAGCCTCATCTCATCTTCTCATCGCAAATTGGTTGATAATGAGGAGGAAGAGGAGGAACAGGAGCTCGTAGTCTATGTTACAGACGGTACTATTCACGCCACCTTCATCTTGTCTGTTCAGTATGGATGGACTGAAGATGAGGAAGAGATGTTGGATGAGGACAAAGACGAGGTCAAGGAGGAGGAGATGGACAGTCATCCTCTTGGTGGGGGCAGGTAAGTTTTGGCTGTTGGCAGTCTGGCACACATGGCTGATTTTATTCTCCTCTGCCATTCCCAGGACCATCATGTGGTATGCATTTTGGCCAACACTACTTACTGGTTGGTCACGATTCTAGACTCACGATACAAGGAGAACTTTCCCGTGGTGGAGAGATCCAATAAATTGTTTTAGTACCAGAAGGCCCAAGATGAAGAAATATTAAAAAAATTCCCATCTGACATCAATTGCGGCAGAAATCACAGTTCCTTCGACAACCAAGGAGTAGAGACAAGGGAGACACAGACCATATGCAGCAGAGGCAGGGGAAAACTATCAAAGGTCTGGAACAGTTTTCTCAGACTTTCCAATCACCCAGACCCTGATGTGTAGGGACTTTGACAAGGAGGGAAAAGAGTTGGAACATTGTGAAGGAGTAACTTGCTGATCATACCATCATTCTCTGTGATTCCTCTGAGCCCTACAACTATTTGGTGCCAAGCTATACACATGGCATGAAATGTCTCTATGCACTGGAGGTCATAGCCTGCCCTGCCACTAGCATTTTTTCAGAGTGGAATTTTAGTGCTGCCGAGGCTATTATAACCGATAGGCACATGTGCCTGTCAACTGAAAATGCTGACTGACTGACTCTTAGGCCAGGGTCACACTTGCGAATGTGATGCGTGAAACTCACTCGATTCTCTCGCATTATTACCTGGCACTGCCATCGGTACTCGGGACCGGAGCTTTCGGCAGCATAGAAATACATGCAGCCGCATGCTGAGTGCCAGGGGCAGTGCCGGGTATTGATGCGAGAGACTCACGCCAGTTTCTCGCAACACACTCACAATTGTGACCCCGGCCTCATCAAAATAAACAAGGGATGGATTGGCCCAGACTTCTCAACATCACCAGATGACAGCAGCGGAACATAAGCTCACATCCAGTGTTCCCACCCAAAAATAGGTATACGCTTCAGGATTTCATCATTTTTGCGTCGTCCTCCTTCTCCTCCTCCACCACCACCATTTCAACAGGGTGATCATGCTACATTTGCTATAAATGTTTTAAGGATTTTTATGATGTCCACATTAAGAATTTTAAGACGCCTACCTCTAACATTCCTTGATATACTTAGTGCATGCACATTACCAGTATAGAGTACCCACTCCTTAATAATTGGAAACATATTTTTGTCTGGGATCCTCCACTACATCTCTTCAAAGTGGTATTGGAGTCCCTCCTTCTCATTTTTGGTATCCCTTGCACTTAGTGCATTCACTTTACCAGTGTAGGAGACCCACTCCTTAGTAATGGAAAATAAAAATGCTTTTCTGAAGTTCCACCTTCTAGTTATGGAAATATTTTTTTAAACCAAAAGAACTAGTGGATTCTATTAGTGATTGATACAGTGGCTTGTTTTAGGCTGTCAAGTGGTCATCACATAGGGAGTTATCACACTGCATACAAGCTTTCCCAGCTAAGACAGGATACTTTGTAAAGTAAGTACTGAAGATCCTGGTTTCCTCCATATCAAGCTGAATAGATGCATGAAATAACAGTCCATGATGCTGTTATGTTAAACTAATATAATTTTTCATAGCTAATTCAAATAAATTCCATTCTCCAATAATATCGCTCTTCTCTACAATTTGTGTAGGGTGAGCTGTTGCAGTAAGGATAGCGTATTACAAGCATCTAGTCAGAAATACAATTATAATCCTTGCTGCGGCAACCTAAAGGAAAAATATCAAGCAAACATCACTTCTTTTCTTTATTAATATTGCTTTAAGTCTTGTTTAATGTTAAGATAGGTGCTAGGTAACATCTGATGGAAATGAGTGTTCATTCTAGTCACATACATCTCTTCTACAGTCCATAACTTGATTGCTTTTATCCATGCTCTCATTGACATATTCTTTTTTTTATTGTGATCTGTACTCAGAAATTCATCCAAACTGGCAGGGCTGCTTGAGTTCCCCCAGAGTTTGTTGCTGCCACTTACAAGAAAACATATTTTCAAGGCCAATTCAAATCAATTCTATATTCTGCAATACTGCTCCTATTTGTAATTAGTATAGGGTGAGCTTTTGCAGTAGGGATAGCATATTAGAGGTATCTAGTCAGGATTATTGACTTATAAACTATAATACTTGTTGCTGCTTTTTTCCATACGCTCATTGACAGATTTCTGTTTTTTTACGGTGATCTGTCTCAGAAATTCATCAAAGTGTGTTGCTTACATTCCTCCAGAGTTTGTTGCTGCCGTGTACAAGAAAAAATATTTTCAGGGCTAATTGAAATCCCTTCTATTTTCTGCAATAATACTGCTCTTATCGGTAATTCTTCTAGGGTGAGCTGTTGCAGTAAGGATAGTGTATTACAATCATCTAGTTATGGATTGCTGCCTTAGAAATTATAATCCTTGCTGCTGCGACCTAAAAAAAATAATCTAACATCTACAGTATACATTTATTATATTCCCTATTAATACCTCTGTTAGCTGCGTTTAATGTAGGGCTAGGTGCTGTGTATCATATGCTGGAAATGAGTGTTCATTCTGTTCACATCTCTTCCACTGTCCATAACTTGATTGCTTTTTTCCATACACTCTTTGACAGATTCGTGTTTTGTGATCTGAACTCAGAAATTCATCAAAGCATGCAATATTAACTGATTAAATGTGTCCATTCGCAGTTTTTCTGAAGCATCTCTATGTAAGGCCATGTTCACACTTTGCGGCATCCCTCTGCGGGTTCTCTCGCAGCGGATTTGATAAATCTGCAGAGCAAAACCGCTGCGGTTCTCCCTGCAGATTTATTGCGGTTTCCGCTGCGGGTTTCTGCCTATACTATTGATGCTGCATATGCAGCAATATGTAGCATCAATAGCAATGTTAAAAATAATAAAAATTGGTTATACTCACCCTCTGACGTCCCGATATTCTCGGCGCTGCACCCGGCGGTCCGGTTCCAAAGATGATGTGCAAGAAGGACCCTTCGTGACGCCACGGTCATGTGACCGCGACGTCACCGCAGGTCCTGTTCGCACAGCAACTCTGACCGGACGGCCGCGTGCAGCACTGAGAGGTGAGTATAACATGATTTTTTATTTTTATTCTTTTTTTTACCCCAAATATGGTTCCCAGGGCCTGGAGGAGAGTCTCCTCTCCTCCACCCCGGGTAGGAACCGCACATTAGCCACTTACTTCCCGCAACGTGAGCACAGCCCCATGTGGGAAGTAAGCGGTTCAATGCATTCCTATGGGTGCAGAATTGCAGCGATTCTGCACAAAGAAGTGACATGCTGCGGGTTTTAAACCGCTGCGTTTCTGCGCGGTTTTTCCCGCAGCATGTGCACAGCGGTTTGCGGTTTCCATAGGGTTTACATGTAAATGGAAACGCTATGGAAACTGCTGCGGACCCGCAGCATCAAAATCGCGGCGGTTCCGCAGTAAAAACCGCAAAGTGTGAACCCAGCCTAAGAGTTAGTGGTGGAAGACTTTACACTACTGAAGCTGAAATAACCACTTCTGAACTCTCCAGTGCTTTGTTTCCATCTATTTCCGGGTGATTCTTGAAGTATGTTTGCTGTCATTGTCCTGCTGGATGACCAATGACCTAGGATGCAAACCCAGCTTTCTGATACTGGGTACAACATTGGGACACAAAATTCTTTGCTAATCTTCACATTTCATGATACCTTGCTCACAGTCAAAGCATCCAATGCCAGAAGCAGCAAAACAACCCCAAAATACCTTTGAACCTACACTATATTTGACTGTAAATACTATGTTCTTTTATTTGTAGGCCTCATTCTATTTACAGTAAATAGTAGAATTAAGTGATTTGCTAAACAGCTCTATCTTGGTCTCATCAATCCACAAGATGCCCTCTGGCCCTCTACAATTAGTATGAGAGCCACCTGCTGGCCATCTATCAATAGTAAGGGCTAACTGCTGGCCCTCTAACAATAGTTGGGGCCCCCTGATGGCCTGCTACAAATAGTGAGGGCTGCCTGACAGCCCTGAAAATCAAATGTTTTTGTGACTTTCAGAGTCCCTCCTTCATAAACTGAACAGGATGTGTCTGATCATGTCTCGCACACCACATGGCCAGTTAAGTTAGTAAAATGTTAACATTACGTTTCCTGCTGAATGTTTTTTTTCACCATTGAAAGCAATGAAAAAGTACAAAAACGCAGCAAAAATAAAGCAAAAACAGTACATGGGAGCATAGCCCAAAGGGTAAAGGAATATTTAGGTCATTATCCTGGAAAGAATGTTTCTTAACATTTTACCCAGTAAAATCCATTTTATCTTCAGATTTTTATGTTTTATTGTCAGTTCGTAAAAGTGGTGAAATGCTATGACAAAATTACTCCCATTAGTTACCTGGGATTCAGAGATTCTTCCAGGGGTCTTCCCCATGCTGTTCAGATGCCATTTCAGCACTGTTTACATTGATTTAAGCAATTTTTAGTCCCCTCCAAACCTCCAGAGAGGTGCCACTGGAAAAATGCTCGAGTTACCCATTGACTTCCATTATAATTGTTACTCGGGTCGAGCACACATCATTACGATTTGCTTGATTCGAAAAATGAGCACCTGATCATCTTAGTGCTCCTTCATCACAAGTGTGAACACCTGGCACTGTATACCTATGTGCCCCATAGTTCCGATAGACATATCATCATATGTCATGTGAATCCATAAAACTGATACCATAAGCAATACAAAGTGTAGATACTACATTGGGAATAATTATAAATAAATAGTGAAAAAACAAATGCTTCTAGAAGTGAATGACAATGTAAAACCATGGATGTTTAAATATGAAGAAAGCTTCAATTGCCTATTATAGTATATAAAAAATACATTATATATATATACTGTGACTTCCTTATCTCCCCCTATATTGAGGTGTCAGGTAGCAGAGCCTATTATAGTCTATGGACAGAAGAGGGAAGAGAGAAGAGCAATGAGAAAACTGAGTGAGAAAGTAAGCAAAATAAAATACATTAAAAGATCATGCTGAGCTTTCTCACAAGCCATTTACCTCAATCCAGAGCTGGATTCACATCTACACTGATTACTACTGCTGTATAATTACCATCATACCTCTGCTGCTTCTTTCTGTGTGTAAACTAAGAAATGAAAAGCAGGAATCCATCTCTTTTGTATGAGAAATATTATAGCAGATAGTCTTTTCCCATCAGTTAAGTCAATTTGAAAATATATAAACCATATAGCTTGCAGATAACACAATTGCAGGATGCAAGTCACATAATAGCTATACATAGTATTATTTCTTATGTACACACACCAAGACTGCTTATCCAAAAAAGTTACTTAAAAATATACTTACCCTTTAACCTAAACCATCAGAATAAATGGAAATATCTAAGAAATATAAACTATTGTGTGATATATTCAATACATATAAAATATTGGTGCAATTATTTATATTTATAAACCTATATTTACATATATAATTTACAAATTACATTTTTGTGCAAATAGTTTGTCATGTGGAATATATGTCATTTTGACCTTTGTTTTTAATTAAATCCTTTTAAGAGATATGCTATTAAATTTTTACTATCCTCCGTGAAAAGATTTGCTTCTCTGCTTATCTGAACACAAACAAGATTGCCTGAATTTATAGAAAGTGCTAATTAGCATAAGAAATGTTAACATTTTTAGTATGTGACAATACCAACCATTATCTTTAATGTTGATTATTATTTTATGTGACAACATTCTAGGCACTGTTCTGAAGCAAGCTTTTGATTTAAACATGAAATGAAAAAATATTAATGTAAATCTAAATATTGTCCATATAACCCATAAATGAGAAGTAAAGAAACTTCTAAAGTAGTAAATAAAGTCTATCTAAAAACAGATCAGAAACACTGTATCCACAGTTACTCCTCTTTCAAGGTTTCCATTCACCTCTATTCAAACAAATCAAGTTATGTTGCGAACCTCTTTCCTATAAAAAAAAATGCTGGCTTAGTCTAATGGTTCTATTTTTACAGATCACATATACAGGATTTATCACATATTGGTGTATATAGTTCCTTGAGAGTCCCTCTAGTTTTTTTTCCAACTATGGAAATTATTACTACTTGACTATCCTTGCTAAGTGACAAGGTTAGGTTATAAATATCTGATCGCACAGGGTGCCACTGCTAAGTCCCCCACTGATCACTAGAATTAGGGTCCTCCTGAGCCACCTCAACTGCAAGTGAAGAAGACTTGAGAAATAAATGCGTGCGCGATCTTCACTGTGGGTCAGTTAATTCTAACAGCTGACACGTGGCTCTCATTGCAGTTTAACCCCTAAATGCTGCAACCGATTTCAATCACAGCATTTAGAAGGCAGTCAGAGGGAGGGAGCCTCCTGCAACGTCATTGCGGAAGCACGATTGTCACTAGGGTCTACCAAACAGGGCCACCATCAGGGCACTACTGCCCTTACTGACATAAGGGGCCCAGAGAGCCCCCTCTCTTCTGCTCACTGGGCCCATCGGCAGGATTCTTCTGGTTCAGTAACAGAACATGTCTCCACAGATGCACGTACAGTTAAAATCTATTGCCGTGCGGGAGGATATCCATCCACACGGCAACTGTTAACAGCCACCAGCCAATCACAGGCTGGCAGCTGACATCAGCGCACATGTCGCCGGTGTATGACATCTCTGCCATACCCCGGGACGTCCACACCTCAAATGACTCTAGCAGAGAACACTGGTTCTCGGCAAGGTAAGGAGAAACTTTTTTTGTAAAGCTGCGCTATGGCGTGCATTATAATATTATGGGATGCATTATACTACTATGGGGTTTCACTATATTACTATGGGGGTGCATTATACTACTATGGGGTGCATTATACTACTATACAGTGGGGCAAAAAAGTATTTAGTCAGTCAGCAATAGTGCAAGTTCCACCACTTAAAAAGATGAGAGGCGTCTGTAATTTACATCATAGGTAGACCTCAACTATGGGAGACAAACTGAGAAAAAAAAATCCAGAAAATCACATTGTCTGTTTTTTTAACATTTTATTTGCATATTATGGTGGAAAACAAGTATTTGGTCAGAAACAAAATTTCATCTCAATATTTTGTAATATATCCTTTGTTGGCAATGACAGAGGTCAAACGTTTTCTGTAAGTCTTCACAAGATTGCCACACACTGTTGTTGGTATGTTGGCCCATTCCTCCATGCAGATCTCCTCTAGAGCAGTGATGTTTTTGGCTTTTCGCTTGGCAACACGGACTTTCAACTTCCTCCAAAGGTTTTCTATAGGGTTGAGATCTGGAGACTGGCTAGGCCACTCCAGGACCTTGAAATGCTTCTTACAAAGCCACTCCTTCGTTGCCCTGGCGGTGTGCTTTGGATCATTGTCATGTTGAAAGACCCAGCCACGTTTCATCTTCAATGCCCTTGCTGATGGAAGGAGGTTTGCACTCAAAATCTCACGATACATGGCCCCATTCATTCTTTCATGTACCCGGATCAGTCGTCCTGGCCCCTTTGCAGAGAAACAGCCCCAAAGCATGATGTTTCCACCACCATGCTTTACAGTAGGTATGGTGTTTGATGGATGCAACTCAGTATTCTTTTTCCTCCAAACACGACAAGTTGTGTTTCTACCAAACAGTTCCAGTTTGGTTTCATCAGACCATAGGACATTCTCCCAAAACTCCTCTGGATCATCCAAATGCTCTCTAGCAAACTTCAGACGGGCCCGGACATGTACTGGCTTAAGCAGTGGGACACGTCTGGCACTGCAGGATCTGAGTCCATGGTGGCGTAGTGTGTTACTTATGGTAGGCCTTGTTACATTGGTCCCAGCTCTCTGCAGTTCATTCACTAGGTCCCCCCGCGTGGTTCTGGGATTTTTGCTCACCGTTCTTGTGATCATTCTGACCCCACGGGGTGGGATTTTGCGTGGAGTCCCAGATCGAGGGAGATTATCAGTGGTCTTGTATGTCTTCCATTTTCTAATTATTGCTCCCACTGTTGATTTCTTCACTCCAAGCTGGTTGGCTATTGCAGATTCAGTCTTCCCAGCCTGGTGCAGGGCTACAATTTTGTTTCTGGTGTTTTTTGACAGCTCTTTGGTCTTCACCATAGTGGAGTTTGGAGTCAGACTTTTTGAGGGTGTGCACAGGTGTCTTTTTATACTGATAACAAGTTTAAACAGGCACAATTACTACAGGTAATGAGTGGAGGAAAGAGGAGACTCTTAAAGAAGAAGTTACAGGTCTGTGAGAGCCAGAAATCTTGATTGTTTGTTTCTGACCAAATACTTATTTTCCACCATAATATGCAAATAAAATGTTAAAAAAACAGACAATGTGATTTTCTGGATTTTTTTTCTCAGTTTGTCTCCCATAGTTGAGGTCTACTTATGATGTAAATTACAGACGCCTCTCATCTTTTTAAGTGGTGGAATTTGCACTATTGCTGACTGACTAAATACTTTTTTGCCCCACTGTATATGATAATGGGGTGCCTTATACTACTAAGGGGGTGCATTATACTGCTATATATGACTATGGGGTGCATTACAATACTATGCGGGTGCATTATACTGCTATATATGACTTTGCGGTGCACTGCACTACTATGGGAATGCATTATACTGCTATATATGTCTATGGTGTGCATTATACTACTATGAATGACTCTGGGATGCATTATATTTTTGTAGATGACTATGGGGGAAGTATGGAGCGAAATGCGGCAATATGGAGAGACATAGGGCAATATGGAGACACATGGGGGCAGTATGAAGAGATATGAGGCAGAATGAGAGGACACTAGTTGTCCAAATGGGAGGACACATCGTGTCCAGAATCGGAGAACAAGTGGGAGCAGGATGTGTGGCATCATTACTGTATGGGCTAATTAAAGGATATTATTTTTGAGGATACTGTTTTCTGAGTGGGGATAAGAGGTCCTGTTACTGTGCGGGGCGTAGTGTAGAGGTTGGGTAAATATTGGGGAATGTGCTAAGGTTAACTGTGTTATTTTCTGCAGAGATGAACCCTAGCTAGAAGAAGTGATGGCAGTCTCAGTCAGATTAGATGAAGGACTTCAACTAGAGACGTCACCGCTGAGTCAGTGTGTTACATGTACACTGACACTATACACTGTATACTATATACAGCGGTCCTGTGTATAATGTTACTGGTGATCTTTGTATAATTTGTGCAGTGACACTTTATACAGAGGTCCTGTGTATAATGTCACTGATGGTAACTGTATTACATGTACGCAGACACTATATACAAAGCTCCTGTGTATAATGTGTAGGGGTTCCACTCACTCAGCTGCGACGGCTGACACTCAGGAGGCAGGTTCCTTTAAAGTTCACTGGGTTTATTGCTCCATAAACCATATGACAAAACAACAGAAAGCAAATAGCCTTTGGTTCAGGCAAAGAAAAACAAGTGTCCAGTTCATCCGGCTCAGTCCTGAAGCAGTAACACACTCAGGAGGGTTTCACCGCCACACATATCTACCTGTGTTAAGCATTAGGCTTTCTTTTATATGTCTAACCACACCCAGAACCCATCACATGACCAGACATGTGGTTGTGACATCACCACAGGTCCTGAAACACATATAGGTAGCTATGGTTACATCACAGCAGCAAGCCATCTATAAGACACATATCTCCCATCGATTAGACATCCTTTAGCCACGCTACATACCTCCCCCCTCTGCCTAAAGCCGTGGGGCTTGGCACTTTCTCCCACTAGACAAGGGATTCTTGACAGGGCATCAGCATTACCATGCAGCTTTCCGGCCCTATGTTCCACATGGAAACAGAAGTCCTGCAGGGCTAAGAACCAACGGGACACCTAAGTGGGGCATGGTCGGATATCAGTCTAAATTTACGTCCCAGCAAATAGTACCGTAATGTGTCGACTGCCCATTTTATGGCCAAGCACTCCTTTTCAACGACTGAGTAGTTCTTTTCAGACGAGGACAGCTTCCTACTCAGATAGAGAACAGGATGCTCCTCTCCATGTAGTTCTTGGGAAAGGACTGCTCCCACCCCAACATCTGAGGCATCTGTTTGAAGAATAAACTCTTTCTTGAAGTTTGGGGCCAACAGAACGGGTTGCTTACATAAAGCCTCTTTCATTTCTTGGAAGGCTGAATCTGTTTCTTCGGACCACTTAACCATTACTGATTTTGTCCCTTTTAGCAGGTCAGTCAGAGGCGCCGCCATTGTGGCGAAGTTTGGGATGAACCTCCTGTAATATCCCACGATTCCCAGGAAGGCTTTAACTTGCTTCTTGGAACCTGGTTTTGGCCATGTTTGAATTGCCTCCACTTTACTGATTTGGGGTTTTATTTCTCCATGACCCACTATGTATCCAAGGTACTTAGCTTCTTCTTTACCCAATGCACACTTCTTCGGGTTTATTGTAAATCCGGCCTCTCTTATAGCATCAAACACCGCTTGGACTTTCTCCAGATGACTCTCCCAGTCCGGGCTAAAGATGACGATATCATCTAGGTACGCAGCAGCGTATGCCTTGTGGGGTGCAAGGACTCTATCCATAGCCCTTTGGAAGGTGGCCGGAGCTCCCTGTAGGCCAAATGGCATCCGGACATACTGGAAGCATCCATCTGGTGTAGAAAACGCTGTCTTCTCCTTGGCTTCCTGTGCCATGGGGATCTGCCAATACCCCTTCGTCAAATCCAAGGTGGTTATGTACCTGGCGGGCCCAAGCCTTTCGATGAGCTCATCAACGCGGGGCATGGGATATGCGTCGAACTTGGAGACCTCATTCAACTTCCTATAGTCGTTGCAAAATCTCCACTCCCCATCAGGTTTTGGGACCAGGACAATTGGGCTCGACCAACCGCTCTTGGATTCCTCAATGACTCCAAGCTTCAACATACGCTCCACTTCCTTGGAGACTATTTCTCGACGGGCCTCAGGAATTCTATAGGGCTTCACGTTCACGCGCACATGGGGTTCTGTCAGGACCTCATGCTCTATGACCTTCGTGTACCCAGGCAACTCGGAAAACAGGTCCCTGTTTTTCTGGAGTAACTCCCGGCATTGCTGTTTCTGGGACTCCGATAGCGTCTCCGCTATAGTAACCGCTCCAACCTCATCTTCTGGGTTGCTTAACAACGATGGAGTTACTGTCGGCTCTCTATCTTGCCACGGCTTGATAAGGTTGACATGGTATACTTGGAATGGTTTCCGTCTTCCTGGTTGGTGAATTTTATAGTTTACTTCACCAAGTTTCTCGACAACCTCATATGGCCCTTGCCATTTGGCCAAGAACTTGCTTTCCACTGTCGGAACTAACACAAGAACTCGGTCTCCCGGATTGAATTGCCTCACTCTTGCAGACCGGTTGTAGACCCTGGCCTGAGCTTCCTGTGCTTGGAGAAGGTGTTCTTTCACGATAGGCATCACCTTTGCAATCCTCTGCTGCATCAGGGCTACATGCTCAATGACGCTTCTGTGGGGCGTGACCTCGGCTTCCCAGGTTTCCTTGGCTATATCCAGGAGTCCTCGTGGATGTCGGCCATACAGAAGCTCAAACGGTGAGAAACCTGTGGAGGCCTGTGGAACTTCACGAATGGAAAACATCAAATAGGGTAAGAGACAATCCCAGTCTCTACCGTCTTTCTCTATAGCTTTTCTCAGCATGCTCTTCAGTGTCTTGTTAAATCACTCAACAAGGCCATCTGACTGGGGATGGTACACCGAGGTCCTCAACTGGGAGATTTTCAGGGCTTTGCATAGTTCCCTCATCACCTTGCTCATGAAAGGTGTCTCCTGGTCAGTCAGGATCTCCTTCGGCAGACCTGTCCGGGAAAAGACATGGACCAACTCGCGAGCTATACTCTTTGAAGAAGAATTTCTCAAGGGAATTGCCTCAGGATAGCGTGTGGCATAGTCCAGGATGACTAATATATACTGATGGCCCCGGGCTGATTTAACTAAGGGACCGACCAAGTCCATGGCAATTCTCTCGAATGGCACCTCAATAATGGGCTGTGACACAAGGGGGTTTCGGAAATGAGGAGTGGGAGCAGTTAGCTGACATGTAGGGCAGGACCTGCAATAGTTCACTATTTCCCGGTGGCACCCAGGCCAATAGAACCTCTGCACAACCCGTTCCTGCGTTTTTTCCACCCCTAGGTGTCCACCCAAGATGTGTGAATGGGCCATGTCCAACACCTTCCGTCTATATGGACCCGGCACTACCAACTGCTCTACCAACTCCTCCCTTATTTTCGTGACCCGGTACAACAACTCCCTGCTCATTAGAAAATGGGGAAATCTTGTGTCTGCCCCCGGCTCCTGTACCACCCCGTCAATAACTGTGACATTATTAAAGGCTTCCCTCAGAGTGGGGTCCCTATGTTGGGCAGTCCCAAAATTTTCACCGGATACCTCTAACTCCAGAATGTCAGATGCAGGGGACACTTCCTCCTCATCTCCAGCCAGGACACAAAAAGGAAACCTGTCTGACTCTGGGTGTGGCACCACCCTTCCAGGGTTCACTGGTTCCCTACTCTTGCTAGGGAGCTCAGAACCTTTCCCCCACAAATCCCAAAACAAACAGAAATCCCGGCCAATAATTATAGGGTGCAACAAGTCCTGAACGACGCCGACTATGTGGGACTCCGTGCCACATGTCGTTTCAATGTTCACACTGGCCACAGGGTAGTCCTTTGCATCACCATGTATGCACCGCACTCCGACCTTCTTTCCCGGGAGCAGTTGGAGAGGAAAAGTGGCCCTCACCAGGGTTACTAGGCTCCCCGAGTCTAACAGTGCCATTACTGCTCGACCGTTCACCTTTACGGGACACGCTTGAGGTCCCTCGTTGGGCGGAGAGTTCACACTGCAGGCTGGATACGCATAGTATGAACAACGGCGTCCCATGCTGCAGTCCATCTGCTCAGTGGTCTGGGAACAACGGGCAGCTATATGTCCTGGCCCGTGGCACCTCCAACAAATAATATCACCCGTAGGGACCTTGGGCACCACCTCCCCCGCCCTTGGTGACCTTGGACGCACCACCCCTTTTTGGGACTCAGCTGCCTTCTGGGACCCCCAGTACGGCATGGGCTGCCTCCCGAAGGAGCCTTCCAACCCTTGGTATCTCTCAACCAGTCCGATCAGCTCGTTGGCATTCTGGGGATCACCCTGGGCAACCCAAGACTGTATAGGCCTCGGGAGGGAATGGACAAACCGATCCATCATCACCCGTTCTACCATCTGTGCAGGCGCAGAGGATTCTGGCTGCAGCCATTTCTGGACCAGGTGCAACAGATCAAACATTTGGGAAAGAGGTGGTTTGTCCCGGTGATAGCCCCAGGAGTGAACTCGCTGTGCCCTGACAATCAGTGTCACCCCCAAACGTGCGAGAATCTCGGCTTTCAATTTGTGATACTCTTTGGCATCCTGCAAGGTCAAATCATAGTACGCCTTCTGGGGTTCTCCTGTCAGGTATGGCGCAAGTACCTCTGCCCACTGCTCTGGCGGAAGTTTTTCCCTCTCAGCGACCCTCTCAAACACCGTCAGGAAGGCCTCAACATCATCCCCGGGAGTCATTTTCTGCAATGCGCGTCTTACCGTCTTCCGGACGTGGGTGTCATCAGCCAAACCTGGGGTTGGGGCGCTCGCCTTGCCCTGGATGGCGGTTGCCAGAAGCTGCATCTGCTGCTGATGCTCCTGCTGGCTCTGCTGCATCTGCTGCCGTTGCTCCTGCCGGTTTTGCTGCATCTGCTGCCGTTGTTCCTGCTGGCTCTGTTGTATCTGCTGCATCAACAGCATGTTGGTCTCTTGCTGCCTTTGCTCCTGCTGGACCAAGTGTTTCAGCAAGTCCTCCATTTTCTCCGGCAATGCTTGCTGGCTTGCAACAGCCTTGACCCAGGACATTCAAAAATAAACTCACGTCTCCGCTGGGAACGCTGCTCGCATGTCTACCACCAATTGTAGGGGTTCCACTCACTCAGCTGCGACGGCTGACACTCAGGAGGCAGGTTCCTTTAAAGTTCACTGGGTTTATTGCTCCATAAACCTTATGACAAAACAACAGAAAGCAAATAGCCTTTGGTTCAGGCAAAGAAAAACAAGTGTCCAGTTCATCCGGCTCAGTCCTGAAGCAGTAACACACTCAGGAGGGTTTCACCTCCACACATATCTACCTGTGTTAAGCATTAGGCTTTCTTTTATATGTCTAACCACACCCAGAACCCATCACATGACCAGACATGTGGTTGTGACATCACCACAGGTCCTGAAACACATATAGGTAGCTATGGTTACATCACAGCAGCAAGCCATCTATAAGACACATATCTCCCATCGATTAGACATCCTTTAGCCACGCTACAAATGTCATTGGTGAACATTGTATTATTTGTACACTATATGCTATAGAGCACTCCTGTGTATAATGTCACTGGTGATCACTGTATTATCTGTACACTGACACTATATAGAGAGCTCCTATGTATAGCGTTATTGGTGAACATTGTATTACTTGTACACTATATGCTATATAAAGAGCTTCTGTGTGTACTGTCACTGGTGATCTCTGTATTACCTGTACACTGACACTATACACTGTGTACTATATACAAATATCCTGTGTATAATTACACGTATGGTAAAATTAATATTGTGGGGTTTTTTTTATTAATGATCAGTATTGTAGTATTCGGTCACTATGTGGTTATAATATGTGGTTTGGTCATGGTGTAGGGGTATGTGTCCCTTGTATGTGGTATAATAATATCATTATGTGGTATTATTAATTTACTATGTGGTAGTGTTATGTCGTCTGGTCATGTTGTGGCGGTATTTGTACCTTGTGTGTGGTGGTAATATATGGTTTGGTCATGGTGTGGCAGTATTCGTTCCTAGTATGTGGTATGATTTTGTTACCATGTGGTAGTAATATGTGGTATGGTCAAGGTGTGCCAATATTTGTTCCTTATATGTAGTATTATTTGGTCATTAAGTGGTGGTAGTATATGGTCTGGTCATGGTGTGGTGGTATTTGTTCCTTGTATGTGGTATTATTCGGTCACTAAGTGGTGATAATATGTGGTCTTGTCATGGTGTGCCGGTATTTGCTCCTGTTATATGGAATAGTAACATAGTAACATAGTCAGTAAGGCCGAAAAAAGACATTTGTCCATCCAGTTCAGCCTATATTCCATCATAATAAATCCCCAGATCTACGTCCTTCTACAGAACCTAATAATTGTATGATACAATATTGTTCTGCTCCAGGAAGACATCCAGGCCTCTCTTGAACCCCTCGACTGAGTTCGCCATCACCACCTCCTCAGGCAAGCAATTCCAGATTCTCACTGCCCTAACAGTAAAGAATCCTCTTCTATGTTGGTGGAAAAATCTTCTCTCCTCCAGACGCAAAGAATGTCCCCTTGTGCCCGTCACCTTCCTTGGTATAAACAGATCCTCAGCGAGATATTTGTATTGTCCCCTTATATACTTATACATGGTTATTAGATCGCCCCTCAGTCATCTTTTTTCTAGACTAAATAATCCTAATTTCGCTAATCTATCTGGGTATTGTAGTTCTCCCATCCCCTTTATTAATTTTGTTGCCCTCCTTTGTACTCTCTCTAGTTCCATTATATCCTTCCTGAGCACCGGTGCCCAAAACTGGACACAGTACTCCATGTGCGGTCTAACTAGGGATTTGTACAGAGGCAGTATAATGCTCTCATCATGTGTATCCAGACCTCTTTTAATGCACCCCATGATCCTGTTTGCCTTGGCAGCTGCTGCCTGGCACTGGCTGCTCCAGGTAAGTTTATCATTAACTAGGATCCCCAAGTCCTTCTCCCTGTCAGATTTACCCAGTGGTTTCCCATTCAGTGTGTAATGGTGATATTGATTCCTTCTTCCCATGTGTATAACCTTACATTTATCATTGTTAAACCTCATCTGCCACCTTTCAGCCCAAGTTTCCAACCTATCCAGATCCATCTGTAGCAGAATACTATCTTCTCTTGTATTAACTGCTTTACATAGTTTTGTATCATCTGCAAATATCGATATTTTACTGTGTAAACCTTCTACCAGATCATTAATGAATATGTTGAAGAGAACAGGTCCCAATACTGACCCCTGCGGTACCCCACTGGTCACAGCGACCCAGTTAGAGACTATACCATTTATAACCACCCTCTGCTTTCTATCACTAAGCCAGTTACTAACCCATTTACACACATTTTCCCCCAGACCAAGCATTCTCATTTTGTGTACCAACCTCTTGTGCGGCACGGTATCAAACGCTTTGGAAAAATCGAGATATACCACGTCCAATGACTCACCGTGGTCCAGCCTATAGCTTACCTCTTCATAAAAACTGATTAGACGTGGTTTGACAGGAATAATTGTTCAGTTTAAAAAAATATTTTGGCTCAACAAAAGCTGCTGGCTGTGTATGTGATTTGGTGTTACATGGGAACTGTTAATGTGTGATTGGTGAGGACGTGGTGCAGAAGTGGAGTATTTCCAAGACTGGGTGGTGGGACTGTGGAAGGTTGTAGGCGGAGCTAGAGTGGAGCCGGGCGGAGTCTCAAGGGTGTACTAAAATTTTGCCAGTATGGGGCCCTGAAGTTCTGGGGGGTAGCCCTGCTATCAAACTTATTAGATCATGCCCAGTGCATGATCTAACAAGTTTCTGTGAGGGCAGAATGTCAGTTTCAATGCATTGCAATGCTGGTATATATATATATATATATATATATATATATATATATATATATATATATATATATATATATATATATATATATATACACACAGTGCCTTGCGAAAGTATTCGGACCCCTGGAACTTTTCGACCTTTCCCCACATATCATGCTTCAAACAGAAAGATACCAAATGTAAATTTTTGGTGAAGAATGAACAACAAGTGGAACACAATTGTGAAGTTGAACGAAATTTATTGCTTATTTTAAATTTTTGTGGAAATTCAATAACTGAAAAGTGGGGCTTGCAATATTATTGGGCCACTTTACTTTCAGTGCAGCAAACTCAATTCAGAAGTTCATTATGGATCTCTGAATGATCCAATGTTGTCCTAAATGCCTAATGATGATAAATACAATCCACCTGTGTGTAATCAATTCTCCGTATAAATGCACCTGCTCTGTGACAGTCTCAGGGTTCTGTTTGAAGCACAGAGAGCATCAAGAAGACCAAGGAACACAACAGGGAGGTCCGTGATACTGTGGATAAGTTTAAAGCTGGATTTGGATACAAAATGATTTCCAAAACTTTAAACATCCCAAGGAGCACTGTGCAAGTGATCATATTGAAATGGAAGGAGTATCATACTATTGCAAATCTAGCAAGACCCAGCCGTCCCTCTAAACTTTCATCTCAAACAAGGAGAAGACTGATCAGAGATGCAGCCAAGAGGCCCATAATCACTCTGGTTGAACTGCAGAGATCTACAGCTGAGGTTGGACAGCCTGTTCATAGGACAACAATCAGTCTTACACTGCAAAAATCTGGCCTTTATGGAAGAGTGGCAAGAAGAAAGCCATTTCTCAAAGATATCCATTAAAAATGCAGTTTAAAGTTTGCAACAAGCCACCTGGAAGACACACAAAACATGTGGTGTAAAGGCAACACAGCTCATCATCCTGAACACACCATCCCCACTGTCAAACATGGTGGCAGCAGCATCATGGTTTCGGCCTTCTTTTCTTCAGCAGGGACAGGGAAGATAGTTAAAATTGATGGGAAGATGGATGGAGCCAAATACAGGACCATTCTTGAAGAAAACCTGTTCGAGTCTGCAAATGGCCTGAGACTGGGATGGAGACTTGTCTTCCAACAAGACAAAGATCCCAAACATAAAGCAAAATCTACAATGGAATGGTTCGCAAATAAACGTATCCAGGTGTTCGACTGGCCAAGTCAAAGTCCAGACCTCAAACCAATCGAGAATCTGTGGAAAGAGCTGAAAACTGCTGTTCACAAATAATCTCCATCAAACCTCACTGAGCTCGAGCTGCTTTCCAAGGAAGAAAGGGCAAGAGTTTTAGTCTCTCAATGTACAAAACTGATAGAGACATACAGTGGGGCAAAAAAGTATTTAGTCAGTCAGCAATAGTGCAAGTTCCACCACTTAAAAAGATGAGAGGTGTCTGTAATTTACATCATAGGTAGACCTCAACTATGGGAGACAAACTGAGAAAAAAAAATCCAGAAAATCACATTGTCTGTTTTTTTAACATTTTATTTGCATATTATGGTGGAAAATAAGTATTTGGTCAGAAACAAAATTTCATCTCAATACTTTGTAATATATCCTTTGTTGGCAATGACAGAGGTCAAACGTTTTCTGTAAGTCTTCACAAGGTTGCCACACACTGTTGTTGGTATGTTGGCCCATTCCTCCATGCAGATCTCCTCTAGAGCAGTGATGTTTTTGGCTTTTCGCTTGGCAACACGGACTTTCAACTCCCTCCAAAGGTTTTCTATAGGGTTGAGATCTGGAGACTGGCTAGGCCACTCCAGGACCTTGAAATGCTTCTTACGAAGCCACTCCTTCGTTGCCCTGGCGGTGTGCTTTGGATCATTGTCATGTTGAAAGACCCAGCCACGTTTCATCTTCAATGCCCTTGCTGATGGAAGGAGGTTTGCACTCAAAATCTCACGATACATGGCCCCATTCATTCTTTCATGTACCCGGATCAGTCGTCCTGGCCCCTTTGCAGAGAAACAGCCCCAAAGCATGATGTTTCCACCACCATGCTTTACAGTAGGTATGGTGTTTGATGGATGCAACTCAGTATTCTTTTTCCTCCAAACACGACAAGTTGTGTTTCTACCAAACAGTTCCAGTTTGGTTTCATCAGACCATAGGACATTCTCCCAAAACTCCTCTGGATCATCCAAATGCTCTCTAGCAAACTTCAGACGGGCCCGGACATGTACTGGCTTAAGCAGTGGGACACGTCTGGCACTGCAGGATCTGAGTCCATGGTGGCGTAGTGTGTTACTTATGGTAGGCCTTGTTACATTGGTCCCAGCTCTCTGCAGTTCATTCACTAGGTCCCCCCGCGTGGTTCTGGGATTTTTGCTCACCGTTCTTGTGATCATTCTGACCCCACGGGGTGGGATTTTGCGTAGAGCCCCAGATCGAGGGAGATTATCAGTGGTCTTGTATGTCTTCCATTTTCTAATTATTGCTCCCACTGTTGATTTCTTCACTCCAAGCTGGTTGGCTATTGCAGATTCAGTCTTCCCAGCCTGGTGCAGGGCTACAATTTTGTTTCTGGTGTCCTTTGACAGCTCTTTGGTCTTCACCATAGTGGAGTTTGGAGTCAGACTGTTTGAGGGTGTGCACAGGTGTCTTTTTATACTGATAACAAGTTTAAACAGGTGCCATTACTACAGGTAATGAGTGGAGGAAAGAGGAGACTCTTAAAGAAGAAGTTACAGGTCTGTGAGAGCCAGAAATCTTGATTGTTTGTTTCTGACCAAATACTTATTTTCCACCATAATATGCAAAAAAAATGATAAAAAAACAGACAATGTGATTTTCTGGATTTTTTTTTCTCAGTTTGTCTCGCATAGTTGAGGTCTACCTATGATGTAAATTACAGATGCCTCTCATCTTTTTAAGTGGTGGAACTTGCACTATTGCTGACTGACTAAATACTTTTTTGCCCCACTGTACTCCAAGCGACTTGCAGCTGTAAACGCAGCAAAAGTTGGTGCAACAAAGTATTAAGTTAAAAGGGCTGAATAATATTGCACGCTCCACTTTTCAGTTTTTGTATTTCCACAAAAATTTAAAATAACCAATAAATTTTGTTCAATTTCACAATTGTGTTCCACTTGTTGACTCTTCACCAAAAATTTACATTTGGTATCTTTCTGTTTGAAGCATGATATGTGGGAAAAGGTTGAAAGTTCCAGGGGGCCGAATACTTTCGCAAGAGACTGTATATACAGTGCGTACGGAAAGTATGCAGACCTCTTTCTATTTTTTACTCTTTGTTTCATTGCAGCCAATTGGTAAATTCAAAAAAGTTAATTGTTTCTCATTAATGTACACTCTGCATTCCATCTTGACTGAAAAAACACTCAAGGTTCCTAAGGGCACAGTGGCTCCATAATGATTAAATGGAAGAAATTTGGGACCTCCAGAAGTCTTCTTAGAAAACTCAGCAATCGTGGGAGAAGAGCATAGGTGAGAAAGATAAAGAAGAACCCCAAGATCACTGTGGCTGAGCTCTAGATATGCAATAGAGACAGGGGTGGATTATAATGGGGTCAATCTGGGTGGTAGCCCAGGGGCCAGTGGTGTGGGGGGGCCCTGGGCTACAGTTTAGATTGCCCACCGCCATCAGGGCATTACTACCCTGACTGGTGTATGGGCCCGGGCCCCTACCTGCGCTGCGGCAGTTAAACGCTATTGATGTGCGGGTGTGCGCCCGCACGTCAATAGTTAACAGCCGCCAGCCAATCGGAGGCTGGCAGCTGACATCAGCCGCAGTGCGCACATTGCCGGTGTCTGATGTCATTGTCAGTTGCCGGCGAGTGCGCGCTTCAGCTGCGAGGAGAGAGCTTTGCCGAAGGAGAGCAGACAGGTGAGGGAAACGCTTTTTTTTTATTGTGAACGGCAATCTGGGGGGCCCGGGACAGTATGCTGGACACGGGGGGCAGAGATGCTGGACACACTGGGGGCAATATGCTGGACACACTGGGGCAGGTTGCTGGACACACTGGGGGCGATTTGCTGGACGCACTGGGGGCAATATGCTGGACACACTGGGGGCAGGATGCTGGACACAATGGGGGCAGAATGCTGGACACTTGGGGCAGAGATGCTGGACACACTGGAGGCATAATGCTGGACACACTGGGGGCAATATGCTGGACACACTGGTAACAATATGCTGGACAAACTGGAGGTAATATGCTGTACACACTGGGGGCAATATGTTGGAGATACTGGGGCAGAATGCTGGACACACTGGGGGCAATATGCTGGACACACTGGGGGCAATATGCTGGACACACTGGGGACAATATGCTGGACACACTGGGGGCAATATGTTGGAGACACTGGGGCAGATTGCTGGACACACTGGGCAATATGCTGGATACACTGGGGAAATATGCTGGACACACTGGGGGCAATATGCTGGAGACACTGGGGCAGAATGCTGGACAAACTGGAGGCAATATACTGGACACACTGGGGGCAATATGCTGGACACACTGGGGGCAATATGCTGGACACACTGGGGGCAATATGCTGGAGACACTGGGGCAGATTGCTGGACACACTGGGGGCAATATGCTGGGCACACTCGGGGCAATATGCTGGGCACACTTGGGGCAATATGCAGGACAAACTGGGGGCAATATGCTGGACACACTGGAGCAGAATGCTGGACACACTGGGGGCAGGACTGGAGGCATGGGCAGAATGTAGATATGTGGCATGATTGGAGTCACGGGGCAGAATGAAGGACATGGGCAGGATTGGAGACAGATCGTGCAGGATCATGGGGCAGGATGGATACGAAGGAGACAGATGGCTGGAGCCAGGAATGAGATACACAGGTGTTATGATACGGTGGTCTAGGAGCAACATGGAACGAGCTCTGAAGGAAGTGGTAACTGTACTGACCGCAGTCCCTAAGCTAAACACAACACTAGAAGTAGCCGTGGAATGCTCCTAACTCTCCCTAGGCATCTCGTCACAGCCTAAAAGCTAACTACCCCTAAAGATAGAAGCAGGAAAGCTATCTTGCCTCAGAGAAAATCCCCAAAGGATAGATTAGCCACCCACAAATAATGACTGTGAGTGGAGAGGGAAAAGACATACACAGAATGAAACCAAGATGAGCACAGGAGGCCAGTCTAACTAAATAGATAGGACAGGATGGAATACTGTGCGGTCAGTATAAAACACTACAAAAATCCACGCAGAGTTTACAAAAAATCTCCACACCTGACTAAAGGTGTGGAGGGCATATCTGCCTCCCAGAGCTTCCAGCAAGACAGAATTAATTCACACTAATAAGCTGGACAAACATAGAAAGCACAGAATGGATAAGTCCACAATCTATGGACAGAAAAGGGCAAGCAAAAACTTAGCTTAGCTGAACTGGTCAGGATAACAGGGAACTCCAAAGAGATGTGAATCCAACCAGGAACCATTTACAAGTGGCACTGGCTGAAGATAGAGCCAGACTTAAATAGCCGAGCAGAAGAGACGATAAGTGGAGGCAGCTGATGACAGCTAACTCCAAGGAGCAGCCATACCACTAGAAACCACAAGAGGGAGCCCAAGAGCAGAACTCACAAAAGTGCCACTTACAACCACCGGAGGGAGCCCAAGAGCGGAATTCACAACACACAGGGCCAGGATGGGGAATATTATTACCATAGGGGCTAATTAAGGGATATTATTACTGCAGTATTTATTTATTTAGTTAGTATGTATTTATTTTATTTCTCGAGGACACTGTTTAACCCCTTTCTGCCATTAGACGTACTATTGCGTCCATGTGGGGTGGGCTTTACTTCCCAAGGACGCAATAGTACGTCATATGCGATCGGCAGCGCTCACGGGGGGAGCGCCGCCGATCGCGGCCGGGTGTCAGCTGTTTATCGCAGCTGACATCCGGCACTATGTGCCAGGAGCGGTCACGGACCGCCCCCGGCACATTAACCCCCGGCACACCGCGATCAAAGATGATCGCGATGTGCCGGCGGTACAGGGAAGCACCGCGCAGGGAGGGGGCTCCCTGCGGGCTTCCCTGAGCCCCCCGCAGCAACGCGATGTGATCGCGTTGCTGCGAGGGTCTCACCTCCCTCCCTGCTCCCTCCAGCCCCGGATCCAAGATGGCCGCGGATCCGGGTCCTGCAGGGAGGGAGGTGGCTTCACAGAGCCTGCTCAGAGCAGGCACTGTGAAGCAGCCTGCACTCCTATCAGATCAGTGATCTGACAGAGTGCTGTGCAAACTGTCAGATCACTGATCTGTGATGTCCCCCCCTGGGACAAAGTAAAAAAGTAAAAAAAAAAAATTTCAAATGTGTAAAAAAAAATAAAAAAAAATATTCCAAAATAATGAAAAAAAAAATAAAAATATTATTCCCATAAATACATTTCTTTATCTAAATAAAAAAAACAAAACAATAAAAGTACACATATTTAGTATCGCCGCGTCCGTAACGGCCCGACCTATAAAACTGGCCCACTAGTTAACCCCTTCAGTAAACACCGTAAGAAAAAAAAAAAAAACGAGGCAAAAAACAACGCTTTATTATCATACCGCCGAACAAAAAGTGGAATAACACGCAATCAAAAAGACAGATATAAATAACCATGGTACCGCTGAAAACGTCATCTTGTCCCGCAAAAAACGAGCCGCCATACAGCATCATCAGCAAAAAAATAAAAAAGTTATAGTCCTGAGAATAAAGCGATGCAAAAATAATTATTTTTTCTATAAAATAGTTTTTATCGTATAAAAGCGCCAAAACATAAAAAAATGATATAAATGAGGTGTCGCTGTAATCGTACCGACCCGAAGAATAAAACTGCTTCATCAATTTTACCAAACGCTGAACGGTATAAACGCCTCCCCCAAAAGAAATTCATGAATAGCTGGTTTTTGGTCATTCTGCCTCACAAAAATCGGAATAAAAAGCGATCAAAAAATGTCACGTGCCCGAAAATGTTACCAATAAAAACATCAACTCGTCCCGCAAAAACCAAGACCTCACATGACTCTGTGGACCAGAATATAGAAAAATTATAGCTCTCAAAATGTGGTAACGCAAAAAATATTTTTTGCAATAAAAAGCGTCTTTCAGTGTGTGACGGCTGCCAAACATAAAAATCCGCTAAAAAACCCGCTATAAAAGTAAATCAAACCCCCCTTCATCACCCCCTTAGTTAGGGAAAAATTAAAAAAATGTATTTATTTCCATTTTCCCATTAGGGCTAGGGTTAGAGTTAGGGCTATGGTTAGGGCTAGGGTTAGGGCTAGGGCTAGGGCTAGGGTTAGGGTTAGGGCTAGGGTTAGGGCTAGGGTTAGGGCTAGGGTTAGGGCTAGGGTTAGGGGTAGGGTTAGGGCTAGGGTTAGGATTAGGGTTAGGGCTAGGGTTAGGGCTAGGGCTACAGTTTGGGTTGGGGCTAAAGTTACAGTTAGGGTTTAGATTACATTTACGGTTGGGAATAGGGTTGGGATTAGGGTTAGGGGTGTGTCAGGGTTAGAGGTGTGGTTAGGGTTACTGTTGGGATTAGGGTTAGGGATGTGTTTGGATTAGGGTTTCAGTTATAATTGGGGGGTTTCCACTGTTTAGGCACATCAGGGGCTCTCCAAACGCGACATGGCGTCCGATCTCAATTCCAGCCAATTCTGCGTTGAAAAAGTAAAACAGTGCTTCTTCCCTTCCGAGCTCTCCCGTGTGCCCAAACAGGGGTTTACCCCAACATATGGGGTATCAGCGTACTCAGGACAAATAGGACAACAACTTTTGGGGTCCAATTTCTCCTGCTACCCTTGGGAAAATACAAAACTCGGGGCTAAAACATATTTTTTGTGGGAAAAAAAAAGATTTTTTATTTTCACGGCTCTGCGTTATAAACTGTAGTGAAACACTTGGGGGTTCAAAGTTCTCACAACACATCTAGATTAGTTCCCTGGGGGGTCTAGTTTCCAATATGGGGTCACTTGTGGGGGGTTTCTACTGTTTAGGTACATTAGGGGTTCTGCAAACGCAATGTGACGTCTGCAGACCATTCCATCTAAGTCTGCATTCCAAATGGCGCTCCTTCCCTTCCGAGCTCTGCCATGCGCTCAAACGTTGGTTTCCCCCAACATACGGGGTATCAGCGCACTCAGGACAAATTGGACAACAAATTGTGGGGTCGAATTTCTCCTTTTACCCTCGGGAAAATACAAAACTGGGGGCTAAAAAATAATTTTTGTGGGAAAAAATTTTTGTTTTATTTTTACGGCTCTCCATTATAAACTTCTGTGAAGCCCTTGGTGGGTCAAAGCGCTCAGCACACATCTAGATAAGTTCCTAAGGGGGTCTACTTTCCAAAATGGTGTCACTTGTGGGGGGTTTCTACTGTTTAGGTACATTAGGGGCTCTGCAAACGCAATGTGACACCTGCAGACCATTCCATCTAAGTCTGCATTCAAATGGCACTCCTTCCCTTCTGAGCCCTCCCATGTGCCCAAACAGTGGTTCCCCCCACATATGGTGTATCATCGCACTCAGGACAAATTGGGCAACAAATTTTGGGGTCCAATTTCTCCTGTTACCCTCAGGAAAATACAAAACTGGGGGCTAAAAAAATAATTTTTGTGGGAAAAAAATTTTGTTTTATTTTTACGGCTCTGCATTATAAACTTCTGTGAAGCACTTGGTGGGTCAAAGTGCTCACCACACCTCTAGATAAGTTCCTTAGGGGGTCTACTTTCCAAAATGGTGTCATTTGTGGGGGGTTTCAATGTTTAGGCACATCAGTGGCTCTTCAAACGCAACATGGCGTCCCATCTCAATTCCTGTCAATTTTGCTTTGAAAAGTCAAACGGCGCTCCTTCCCTTCCGAGCTCTCCCATCCACCCAAACAGTGGTTTACCCCCACATATGGGGTATCCGCGTACTCAGGACAAATTGTACAACAACTTTTGGGGTCCAATTTCTTCTCTTACCCTTGGGAAAATAAAAAATTGGGGGCAAAAATATAATTTTTGTGAAAAAATATGATTTTTTATTTTTACGGTTCTACATTATAAACTTCTGTGAAGCACTTGGTGGGTCAAAGTGCTCACCACACCTCTAGATAAGTTCCTTAGGGGGTCTACTTTCCAAAATGGTGTCACTTGTGGGGGGTTTCAATGTTTAGGCACATCAGTGGCTCTTCAAACGCAACATGACGTCCCATCTCAATTCCTGTCAATTTTGCATTGAAAAGTCAAACGGCGCTCCTTCCCTTCCGAGCTCTCCCATCCGCCCAAACAGTGGTTTACCCCCACATATGGGCTATCAGCGTACTCAGGACAAATTGTACAACAACTTTTGGGGTCCAATTTCTTCTCTTACCCTTGGGAAAATAAAAAATTGGGGGCGAAAAGATAATTTTTGTGAAAAAATATGATTTTTTATTTTTACGGTTCTACATTATAAACTTCTGTGAAGCACTTGTTGGGTCAAAGTGCTCACCACACCTCTAGATAAGTTCCTTAGGGGGTCTACTTTCCAAAATGGTGTCACTTGTGGGGGGTTTCAATGTTTAGCCACATCAGGGGCTCTCCAAACGAAACATGGCGTCCCATCTCAATTCCAGTCAATTTTGCATTGAAAAGTCAAATGGCACTCCTTCGCTTCCGAGCTCTGCCATGCGCCCAAACAGTGGTTTACCCCCACATGTGGGGTATTGGCATACTCAGGACAAATTGTACAACAATGTTTGGGGTCCATTTTCTCCTGTTACCCTTGGTAAAATAAAACAAATTGGAGCTGAATTACATTTTTTGTGAAAAAAAGTTAAATGTTCATTTTTATTTAAACATTCAAAAAATTCCTGTGAAGCACCAGAAGGGTTAATAAACTTCTTGAATATGGTTTTGAGCACCTTGAGGGGTGTAGTTTTTAGAATGGTGTCACACTTGGGTATTTTCTATCATATAGACCCCTCAAAATGACTTCAAATGAGATGTGGTCCCTAAAATAAAATGGTGTTGTAGAAATGAGAAATTGCTGGTCAACTTTTAACCCTTATAACTCCCTAACAAAAAAAAATTTTGGTTCCAAAATTGTGCTGATGTAAATTAGACATGTGGGAAATGTTACTTATTAAGTATTTTGTGTGACATATCTCTGTGATTTAATTGCATAAAAATTCAAAGTTGGAAAATTGCGAAATTTTCATAATTTTCGCCAAATTTCCATTTTTTTCACAAATAAACGCAGGTACTATCAAATAATTTTTACCATTGTCATGAAGTACAATATGTCACGAGAAAACAATGTCAGAATCACCAGGATCCATTGAAGCGTTCCAGAGTTATAACCTCATAAAGGGACAGTGGTCAGAATTGTAAAAATTGGCCCGGTCATTAACGTGCAAACCACCCTTGGGGGTAAAGGGGTTAAATGGGGGGGGTGGTCCTGTTACTGTGTAGAGTGACACTATGTTGTTTATTTTTCTTCATGTGGTGTAATGTACAAGTTGGGAAAAATTAAGTAATGTGTTCTGCAAGCGGAGCTCGAAATAACTGTGTCATTTCCTGCAGAGACGAGTCCTGGCTGGATGAAGTGATGGCGGTTTGTGCTGGATGAAAGATGAAGAACTTCACCTAGAGACGTCACTGGTGAGTCAGTGTTACCTATACACTGACACTATACACTGTATACTATATACAAAGGTCCTGGGTATAATGTCACCAGTGATCACTGTATTACCTCTACACAGACCCTGCATACTAAGTACAGATCTCCTGTGAATACTGGCTTTTTTGGTGATAGTGTTGTGGTTTTTTTTTTCTTCCTAACTGAAGGGTAAATTGACTAGATCAATGGATGTTTGACAGGTTATAGTTTCACACAGCAACTATTTTTCTGGAATAATCTGGTTCAGGTATATGATGACCCCGTCACATGACCCCGTCACATGATCGGCGGGCCCACCTTTTCTGAACATCCCAGGGCCCTGGCTACCCTTAATCCACCCCTGAGTAGACAGATGGGAGAAAGTACCACAAAGTCAACTATCACTGCAGCCCTCCACCAGTCGAGCCTTTATGGCAGAGTGGCATGACGGAAGCCTCTCCTCAGTGCAAGACATATGAAAGCCTGTAAACAGTTTGCTAAAAACTCATGAAGGATTCCCAGACTATGAGAAATAGGATTCTCTGGCCTGTTGTGAAAGAAGATAAACCTTTTTGGAGATAATTCTAAGCAGTATGTGTGGGGAAAACCAGGCACTGCTCATCATCTATACAATACAATCCCCACAGTGAAACATGGTGGTGGCAGCATCATGCTATAGGGCTGTTTTTCAGCTGCAGGGACAGGACAACTGGCTGTCATTGAAGGACACATGAATGCGGCCAAGTGCAGCGATATCCTGGATGAAAGCCCCTTCCACAGTACTCTGGACCTCAGACTTGGTCTACATTTCACCTTTCAACAAGACAACGACCCTAAGCACACAGCTAAAATAACAAAGGAGTGGCTTCAGAACAACTCTGCGACCATTATAGTTATAGTTAACCCTTTGACAATATAACAAAATGTTCCAACATAAAAATAAAAGCCAAATTGTTATATTTTATGAATAAAGGAACAACCTTATTTTTTTTTTATTTTGCTACAAACACAATTTAACCTTTCAAAATAATTTGCCATGCTATATTCCCAAGCCACTGAAAATCTGCTTGTGCAAAATCGCAGACTTTTTGTTTCAGGTTTTTGAATTCTTTGAGCTGCACATTACCTTTATATAGCTGTCCATGGATGGTTGTCTATTAGTCGGTGTCTCAGTCCAGTCCGGCCCTTATTCATATTTAAGTTATTCAATATATAGGGCATGTTAGGTTAGGCTACTAGACGGACTTAAAGTCTTCCTTCAACCTTAATAACTATGTCATGTTATATAGTAAGGTTTACTTTGATGTGGTGGGATAGTTTTTCCTTTTTTATTAATGTACTTATTTTCATGTACTATTGCTGTTTATTTATTCACTAATGGGCATTTGCTCATTTAGTTTTTATCTTAGGTTAAAACCATGCTCACATTTTATTTTGCATATATTTTACTATACATTATGTACATTTTTTGTGACAAACATTTTTGTGAGCCTTATTTTTGTTAAGGCAGCTTAACATTTCCCTGCTTTCTCTTTTCTCCTTTTTTTTCTAATAATACCCAACATTTGTAAAACCTTATAAATCAAGTGTCATCTTTAACAACATTTTTATTAAACACCAAACACTTTGCTTTACTATTTTTTTCCTAAATGATGAAGTCTCTGAAGAAAATGTTTCTCTTCACTACATGCAGAAGTCATATTTTTTTCAGAGCAACTGTCTTTAAAAAGATGCAAATTCATGGATTGATGGTGTTCATGAATATGAAGTTCACTTTTATTTATAGCAATGTTAGCAATGGAACAAAAAAGACATTATAATCACATCTCATATAAATTTCAAGATGTCCCACTTACAGTTTTCATGATCCAAGTTAGGGATGATTGCAAAAATCATGGCTGCTTCAAATTTGCAATTAACTAAATGGGATAAGGCCACAGATGGTGTAACATGTACAAATAAATCTAAATATTCAGCGTAATGGTGTTAAATCCAAGATGTCTGTGCAGAGAAAAAACATGTTTGTAGTGAAGGATAATGAGAGATGAGTTACTGTGGACATATACAGGAAGTACTTACTGCTTAAATGATATGTTTCAAGAAAAGGAACACATTCCTCCGTAGCGCAGAGCTGGAGTATTTCAAACCATTTTTATATTGCTGAATCTGCTTTGTGTTATATTTCTGTCTCGTTCTTGTGCCCTGATTTATCTAAATAATAGCTGAAGTGCCAGGCGACTGTATATATCTACAGCAAAAAGCTATCTGGAAACTTTAGAGGAGAAGAAAATATAAAAAAGTAGTCTCTTTTATGGTCTAAATAAGTTATCCTCCTCTCCTGCTTCATATGTAGAAGCATTTGGAAATGACTTGCCGAGGCTATCGTTTTTTAAAGCGTATTTATTAAAAGCCGCGTAGTACACATAAATATGAGCTTTTATCTTTGTACTAAGCCAGCAGCTACATAAAGAATAGCTGTTGGGGTTTTGTGCAAGTCTAATGTTAGAAAAAAACCCTGCTTTCTTTAGTGTATTAATCGTGGAGTTTAAATAGACACACAATCCTCTCCTGCATCAACATCACATGGGTTTAGACTGTTCTTCATCACTTTATCGCAGCAGTAATTATAGGTAGATGGAAAAAGCTATTCACTGGCATCCATCAAAAAGAGAAGGGTGCCAGATAGATCAAAACGCCTTAAGGTGTCAAGGTAGGAAGTCATAGGGTATGTTTTACCTTCCGTGCACTTTCTATGACCATTGGGTCAATTCCACTCTTTTGTTTTCAAACATTCTAGTTAATTGATTGTCAGCTTGCAAACAGGGCTCTCACTCATTTTGGTATCAGTAGAGTTAATCTGTAATGTCATTATTGTCTGTATAGGTCCCATCTAAAATGTAAATTACTGTGGAATATGCTGGTACTATAGAAATAAAATGATTATTATTATTTTCCTCTGGAAATGGGACCTTGCATCAATTCTCACTACCCAGTAACAAAGGAAGTAACAAAACATAGTTGTGTGTCTCTCCAATAGTCTATAGGAGCCACATGGTCTACTTCTACTTCTATGGTTGGTTGTGTTCTAGAGATTTGAAATTCTATACAGATAGTTTTGTACTGACATTTCCTAAATAAGGCACCCTTCAATGAAAATGTGTATTAAAAGCCAGCGAGTCAGATGTGTAATGTGTTCTTTGCTCAGAAGAAGCTGCAGAGAGGAAGTTGGTGACAATTGATCTTCAGTGTGAGCATTTTTTCCCCTGTAAACCTATGCGGCCCTTAAATGGAAAACTTGGCAGCACAACAGCATTTATACTGTGCACCCATGAGTCAGATACCAGGGAGATATGAAGTTTCTTATGAAGTATTCATCAATGTCTGTGTTTTTAGTTGTTCAATTGGATAGTACTCATCATATTTTCTGGCTAGCCAAAGCAGTCAAAATTTACATACGAAGATAATTTGTATGGTACGAGATCCCTTTTATAGGGTAACAATGATCCAGCTATTCAGAAAAACACTTCCACCTATCCATCAAATTATAAGTATGTATATAACTAATGGGCCATTTGATGAGGCTACAATGCTGCTAAGATCTAGTGCATTCTCTCTGTTTGCTTCCTCTGTACATGGCATTCTATTTTGTTTGGTCAGCTTTGGAAGGAAATCACCTAATATCTTTAACCCATAATGTCACAATATTTGGAAAGGAAGAGTTAAACCTCTGTACCTTTTACTGGCAGATTAATACACATTTAAACTCTTAAAATATTTGTAGGTAGCATTTTGCAACTCAGTTCTTTTCAAGTGATGTTTGACATTTGTGAAAGTTCTGTCTGAAAATGAGTTTTTTTTTATTTACTTAAAGTAGTGTTTTATGAAAAATATAGCCTTAAAATCATACACAAGTTTTGTGCTACTTTTTAGCAATCACGTGTAAAACATTGTCCTTACAACACTTAGTTAAAGAATTTTAATGGGATTAGAATTCAGATCTGCTTTATTTCCATAATCAGTGTCACTCTTTAGCTGTATCTAAGACATTCATGTAACATGGAACACACTGGACATGCTGCACTTAAAGGGGATCTGTCAGGTCACTTTTTATGTAGTATAGTATCCCGAAAGCCGACAAGTCGGTATGTTAATGCCAAATGAATATTCACCCCTTCTACTGCCCATAATCCCGCCCATCCCTCCTGGCTGGCATGACTGATTTTTTGCAGTCAGACTGCTGTGTTACTCACCCAAGGATTGCATCGCAGTCCTGGGACTAGCCGCCTGCTCTCCTGACATGAGCGTGACAGCACATATTTCTATTTCAAAAGACTGACCGTCACATCCAAACATAGACTAAGTGTGAACAGGTGCTGAACCTAGAGTCGCCAACTCATGTAGTCAAGTAAATAAGGCAGCACACTGCAGCGCTAAAACATGCAAACATGAAACACGAAAATTGAACTGCATTACTGCACTAGAAATATGAAAAATGAGAGCGTTTAGTGCATAAAAATGGCCAATTTTATGTGTACCTGGTAGCCACTTTACGGCATCTCTCTTATACCAGGTCCTAAACTTGCCTTTCCTTGCTGAGAATAAATGTCTCCATCTGAATGGGTACCTGTGAAACCTCTTCTTAGACTAAAATTCTCTCTCTCTCTATGGAGGGGTAATGGACCTGCTGTAATTAAAACACCTGTGACTAGGAGGCAGAGTGCTCAGTCAGAAGGCTAAAGAATACATTTCAAAAGACTGACCGTCACATCCAAACATAGACTAAGTGTGAACAGGTGCTGAACCTAGAGTCGCCAACTCATATGTAGTCAAGTAAATAAGGCAGCACACTGCAACGCTAAAACATGCAAACATGAAACACGAAAATTGAACTGCATTACTGCACTAGAAATATGAAAAATGAGAGCGTTTAGCGCATAAAAATGGCCAATTTTATGTGTACCTGGTAGCCACTTTACGGCATCTCTCTTATACCAGGTCCTAAACTTGCCTTTCCTTGCTGAGAATAAATGTCTCCATCTGAATGGGTACCTGTGAAACCTCTTCTTAGACTAAAATTCTCTCTCTATGGAGGGGTAATGGACCTGCTGTAATTAAAACACCTGTGACTAGGAGGCAGAGTGCTCAGTCAGAAGGCTAAAGAATACATTTCAAAAGACTGACCGTCACATCCAAACATAGACTAAGTGTGAACAGGTGCTGAACCTAGAGTCGCCAACTCATATGTAGTCAAGTAAATAAGGCAGCACAGGTGTTTTAATTACAGCAGGTCCATTACCCCTCCATAGAGAGAGAATTTTAGTCTAAGAAGAGGTTTCACAGGTACCTATTCAGATGGAGACGTTTATTCTCAGCGAGGAAAGGCAAGTTTAGGACCTGGTATAAGAGAGATGCCGTAAAGTGGCTACCAGGTACACATAAAATTGGCCATTTTTATGCGCTAAACGCTCTCATTATTCATATTTCTAGTGCAGTAATGCAGTTCAATTTTCGTGTTTCATGTTTGCATGTTTTAGCGCTGCAGTGTGCTGCCTTATTTACTTGACTACATATGAGTTGGCGACTCTAGGTTCAGCACCTGTTCACACTTAGTCTATGTTTGGATGTGACGGTCAGTCTTTTGAAATGTATTCTTTAGCCTTCTGACTGAGCACTCTGCCTCCTAGTCACAGGTGTTTTAATTACAACAGGTCCATTACCCCTCCATAGAGAGAGAGAATTTTAGTCTAAGAAGAGGTTTCACAGGTACCCATTCAGATGGAGATGTTTATTCTCAGCGAGGAAAGGCAAGTTTAGGACCTGGTATAAGAGAGATGCCGTAAAGTGGCTACCAGGTACACAAAATTGGCCATTTTTATGCGCTAAACGCTCTCATTTTTCATATTTCTATTGCAGTAATGCAGTTCAATTTTCATGTTTCATGTTTGCATGTTTTAGCGCTGCAGTGTGCTGCCTTATTTACTTGAGCACATATTTCTATGCAGCTGTCATTCTCACATCAGGAGAGTAGTCGGACAGTCCGAGGACTGCAATTCGATCTTAAGGCATACAGCAGTCTGACTGAATCAAGGACGCATGTACATAGCAGTAGGCAGTATTATGGAAGGTGGAAAGGATGAATATTCATTTGCAAACTACATATGTTTGACTTGTCAACGCCAGACAATAAATTTGTTTGTGGCTTACAGTAAGACAAACGGGCTCTGTAGAGAAATAAAAGTTACATATCCTGAAAGGGATGCCCAAGCCCTATTTCTGGATACTATTAGCATACTAAATAATAATGACCTGACAGATTCTGCTTAAATGGAAATTGTCATAAGGTTTGGCCAATAAAAGATATGGCCATCACCTTTCAGGGCTGATATAGAGCATTCTGTAACATATAGCATAGCATTAACATTCTATCCAACCTGCAAGAGAAGAAAAATAATGGGCGGTCCGGTCTGATGGGCATCACTGGTCTTGGTCCGACACCTCCCATCCTCTTGCGATGCCGCCCTCCTGCTTGCTTCGTATGTATAAAGCATCTCCTCGGCAGCACGCTCCTGTGCAGGTGCACTTTTCTGCCCTATGGAGGGCAGAGAAAAGTACTGCAGTGCGCAGGTGCCTAGAAAGGTCAATGAGCCCTGGAGCATGTGCACTGCAGTACTATGCTCTGCCCTTAAAAGGGCAGAGAAGTAAGCCTGTGCAGGAGCTCGGTGCCAAGGAGACTGTGTGTTTGACAAAGGGGCACATCATCCACATGAAGCAAGCAGGAGGATTGGGATCGTAAAAAGATGGAAGGCACTGGGCCAAAACCAGCGCTGCCCATGAGACCGGACCGCCCCAGAGGTGAGTATAATAGTTATTTTTCTTCTCTTGCAGGTTGGGTTCGAGACAGATATACAGCATTATAGAATGCTGTATATCAGCTCTGAAAGGTGATGGTCATATCTCTTATTGACCAAACTTGGTGACAGGTTGAATTTAAACAGATTTTCAAATCACTGGGTCACCATTGCAGGGATGTAACCTAGGACCATGCCATGAATGATATTCTTCTTGACTGAAGTTGTGTCTCTGCTCCTCTTGCCTTATGAACGGTTTCTCAACTCCAAACATTGCATGAATTAACTGGTTTACTATGGAATTTCTAAATATTTGTTTTGAAGAAGGAAGTGGTCAGCTCCACTGGAACCTGGTACTTTTTAAAGTAACAAACACTCCAGATTTGGCAAGACACTGAAAAAATACAAAAGTCAGCCTGCCTCAGAAAAAAAATGCCTCTTCTCTACTCTTATACATGCCTCTATCATGCTTTAGATATCTAAATAAATAAAAAATAAATATTGGTTTGAACACAAAAACTCTTCTTTAATGGGAATATTATTGAACACAATTATTTTATCCTGGACCTGTTGAAGCATAACAACTGCCTCAGAAAGGCCGTCGTCCACCATTCTTGATGTATTGAATAAACAAGAAAATTTTTATCGGAAATCAGAGTGCCACCTCTTCACTTCTTCTCTTGGATTCCTGGATTCCGTCTGCAACTGTTTTGGTGGTTTCTAGTTTTGATTCCTGGTTCTCCCATTTTTGACAACCAGCCAAGCAAAAGCAGACAGATGAGGGCAGGTATTTTCAGGCTGGTAAGGGTCCATGGGTATTAGCCCCTCAGCCTAAAAATAGCAGCCCACAGCTGCCCAGAAAAAGCACATCTATTAGATGCACCAATTCCGGTGCTTTGTCCGGCTCTTCCCACGTGCCCTGTGGTGGTGGCAAGTAGGGGGTTGATATGACCTTTGCATTTTCAGGTGACATCAAGCCCAAGGCTTAGTAATGGAGAGTCATCTATAAGAATCCTATCCATTTCTAATCTTATAGTTATATTGTAAATAAATGCACAGCCAGAATAAAGTACTTTATTTGAAATAAAAACACACTTTTACTTTTTCATTTAAAAAAACAAACACACTTATAAATTGTCTCCTGTAAAAAAAATAAATAAAAAGCAACCATATCCCTCACGCATCCAATGCCCTGTCCCACGCCGTAATCCGTGGCTGCGATAAATAATTTTCAATGTGGATTGTGCCAAAATGCGATCATCCAGCAGGAAACTGTGCTCTCTCTCCTACCCGATGGGCGCCGTTTTGCTGCTCGCATCTACTGAGAGCACAGTTCCACGATGAACATTTGATCAGCATTATTTACCATACCATCACCCCACGTGCATTTATAAGATAACAACTGATGCCATAGATATAATATATGTACGGTAACTTAGATTGATGTAAGCTGAAAACTGTTCTCATTGTTTTGATTGGTCATAATTGAGTATTGAACTCTGGATTATCATATCAAGCAGCATATGTGTATACTATATAGTAACATACAGATATTATATACCATTTTCATATAAATGGGAGTGTCTCTAACAGGATTCATTTCAGCATAGAATTTTTTATTGTTTATGTCCTTATCACTAGATATTATATTGTTATTTTGCGGACATGGTTTACATATTGGTTTATACAACTGCTAAAGTTCCGGGTAGTTGATATTATTGTACATATCTTTATGGAAATGATAATTACTACCCTATGCTGCCAACATAACTACTAAGCCCTGTCTATTTTTTATGATGAATATAGATTTTAAGCTAATATTAATACATTTTGGATTTTTTAATTAAATAATCGTCTATGGGAATCACTTCAGGTCTAGCGGCAAATGCACCACAAATAGACTACTTTTGTTGTCATTTGATTGAAGTGTCTAATGCCTGAATAATTTTTGGACACATAATATTACTGTTTAGTAGGGTTGAGCAACTTTTAGTTTTTTATGGTCGAGTTGGGTTGAGCGAAACCCGACTATCTCAAAAGTCGAGTCGAGTGAAATTGGCCGATCATCGCGAAAAGTCGGGGATCGACCGAAACACGAAACCCAATGCAAGTCAATGGGGGAGCATAGTCGGCAGTGAGTGGAGGCCAGGAAAACACCTACAATGCCCATTTTAATGGCAAAAACATCCATTCTTGGTACTGAAGCTTGTCAATCTTAATTTACCCTATAATAATAGTTAGGCATTGGACATTGGGGGTCATTTGGCTAAAGTTGTGGGGGGTATGGCTGGGTCAAGTATTTAGTGGGCCCAGGAAACGTGGACCACGTCACGGCAGTGGAGCAGGGAGAGGTAAGTATTTCAACTTTGCAAGTGCTGTGATCCTGAGCATGCAGGGGGGGCCCACTCATTCGCTTTGGCACTGGCACAGGGCCCCTCAAAGTACGGCGGTGTGTTTGTACGACGGGGGCGCCTCCCACCGGCAGCGACACTTTTCCATACTATGATGGGCCCTGTGCCAGTGATGTCGCCAATGAGTATGCCCCCCTCCCCTGATGAAGGAACCTGCACTTTCATCTGCACTTTCCTCTTTGTCCCCGTGTAAAGTGGTATAGTATGCGGGAAGGGGAACCTCACTTTCAGCAGGGTCAGAATCTGGCTGTGTAGCGTGCAAGGGGAATGTAGAGGTCTGGGTCAATGTACCAGCAGAGTCATCTAGCACTGGCTGGGCAATGGGCAGGATGAGGAGGAAACACAGATATAGTCCCAAATACAAAAGTTGGCTAAAAGCAGTTCAAAATTGGTAACAGGACTAAACAGGCGGCATTGCTTTGTTCAGTGGAGGACAACTGTAATGAAAGGCTGACACAGTGAGTAGGCCCAAATCAGTAAGTAGTCTAAATGCAGTTCAAAATTGGTAACAGTATTAAACAGGCGGCACTACTTTGTTCAGTGGAGGAGACCAGCAAGGAGCGGCAGACACCGTTAGTAAGCCCCAACCCAACTAGCAGGCCAAATGCAGTGTAATATTAACAACTACTTAACGAGAGCCTGAAAATGGAAGTTCAGGACAGGAAACCAGGAGAAAAGCAAGGAGCGGCAGACACCGTTAGTAGGCCCCAACCAAACTAGCAGGCCAAATGCAGTGTAATATTAACAACTACTTAACGAGAGCCTGAAAATGGAAGTTCAGGACAGGAAACCAGGAGAATAGCAAGGAGCGGCAGACACTGTTAGTAGGCCTTTTATTCATAACCAAAGAATCCAGTAGTGGACTTGCCACCTCCAAAAACACTATTAAACAGCACAAACCACCATACCAATACGCAGGTGAAAATGAGGCATAGGCATACATTTAAAAATATATATTTTATTAGAATAAAAATAAAATAACAAGACAAGGAAATTCAATAAAAACTGATGGCAAGCAGGAGTAACAACCAAAATATAGTAGGTAAAGCTACTCTAGAAATACAATATTATACTGCTATACAAATATATAAAGCATGCATTATGACCAAAACCGGACTATAAACGCATGATATTTTGATAGACACATAAAGCTGGCTAGAAGCTGATAAAGTGTAGGTGGAGGATAAAGAAAAATAAATACTGCTCACAAGAGCCTGTATAACTGTAGTAAGAACCCAAAAATGCAGGGCTTCCAATCCTCCAGCAGATATAACCACAAGTAAAAGCAAGCTAAACAAATGTGCCTAGCCCAGCAGGACAATATGATAGTGACCGATCAGTGGAACAAACATTCCTCATGGACCAACCCATTGGTAACAATTCTATAATAAGGTAGTAGTAACTTACATCTTAATGTGTCTCAATCCTGCGTGCCCACCAGTGAACCCCGACAGCGCCGTTTCGCCTTGTGGCTTCTTCCAAACGGGGGCATGCTAGCGTGCTGTATGTGTGTTGAATATATAACGCCGCTCACAGCTGATCGTAATGTCGGCGTACCTGGTTCGTAAGTGCGCATGCGCCGGTGACGTGCTTCCCATAAACAGTGACTTCCTGCTCTCCGCGCTTGGAACGCAAGCGAGAGACGCTCAGCGTTACCATGGGAGCGGGGCAGGAAGCACTGGGTCGCACACAACAGCGCATGCGCTTACCAGGTGCCGAGATACAAATGGGTAAATAGGAATACAATAAGCTATAGGGAACAATGGGACCTATATACAAAAAAATTACTCATAAATACTAAACAAAATATAAAAAAAGCCTAACTAAGGAAATAACTATACTCAAGAATAATTATAAATCTAAAAAGTGTCACTTGCATGTAATGAGGTAGTAAAGTGCTAGCAGCCAATATGCCAAAATGGAACCAATATTCACTCGTGCATATAAGTAGCATATAAGTATATACATCAATATAATATAACCCACTATATAATGAGTATTTACATACAATATACAAATAAACATATATTAAAAATCTAACACGAAATATAAATAAATAAATAAACAAGGTGCATATAAACCTTAGCATAAATGTATAATGAATAATAAATAAATAAAAAAATCTAAATAAATAATAAGCATACACAAATTCATAATACAAAAAGAAAACTCATACTGTGACATAATTATATATATAACAAATGACACCAAGATATAGATACAGAAAAAATATATTTATAATAATAAAAAAAGAAAAATAAACAAAAAACATAATAACAAATAAATACAAGAATATAGTCCCATACAAAAAAATAATAAAATATCCCCACACAGTTCATGGGATGTTCTTATCAGCGAATGATGACTCCAATTCTCTTTGTAAAAGGACTCCAACGAATCTTTATTCTCACAAACGCCACCATAAATGCTTCCAAAGAACTAAATCCTCCCAAGACTAGGGATAACAAAGAGTAAAGTTAAAATCAAACAAACAGCACACAACATAAACTTAAAACCAGGAGAAAACAAGATGGAAAAATATAAATATAAATAGATAACCATAGAGACCTCAATTTACAAGAATGCGTTAAAACCCAGACTCTCATTCAGACCTTTGGGGGCCATAGTTCCCAGTAGGTAAATCCACCTACTCTCTTTTTGAGCTAGGGATCTGCCAAGATTACCTCCTCTCGGGCCCATATGTATTTGGTCAATAGCTTTTATTTTTAATCCTGAGGGATCACCATTGTGGTGCAACCTAAAATGTCTAGGCAGAGTTTTGAGGGAATTGATGTCCTCAACAGTATTACATTTTTCTATGTCCCTTATATGCTCCCTCGTCCTAACTCTAAGTTCACGTGTAGTCAGGCCTATATAAATCATGTTACACGGGCAACAGGCATGATAGATCACCCCTTTAGATGTACATGTAAGGGTTTTCCAGATATCGTAAATTTTTGACCCATCAAAATTCTCAAAATTGCTACTTTTCACATGATTAGAGCAGGCCTTACACGCATTACAAGGGAAAAAACCTTTAGCCCCAGATTTAGATCCTGATATTGATAGCCCAGAGTAATGGCTATGTACTAACATGTCATTCAAATTTCTAGAACGTTTTGGTGTCATAAGGGGATAGCTGGATATAATATCCCTTAATATTGGGTCCGACCTCAAAATTCCCCAGTGCTTATTCATAATGGAGACCAATTCAGGCCATTGTTTATTATATTCAGTAATGAATCTCGCCTGATTGTTTGTACTCGTACCATTTCTGCTCTTTTGTTTGTACAGCAATTCATCTCTAGAAAATTTAGAAGCCTTTTTAAAACCCCTTTTAATTTGCCTATTGCTATATCCCCGGTCATGTAGTCTATAGGCAAGATCTTCTGCCTGTTGCAGAAAATCCTTCTCAGTGGTGCAAATCCTTTTTATTCTCATAAATTGTCCTGTTGGGATTCCATTTAAGGTTGATCTATGATGGGCAGAGGAGGCACAGAGGAGGGTATTGGTGGCCGTAGGTTTTCTGAAAACATTCGTAACCACACTCCCATTGGGGAGTACTTCTATTTTGAGATCAAGAAAATCAACTTTTCTACCGTAGCTATATGTTAGCTTAATGTTGCGGTTATTGCAATTAAGTTCTTCCATTAATCTGCACAGATTATCGATGGAATCTTCCCAAATAAAAAGGACACCATGGTAACGCTGAGCGTCTCTCGCTTGCGTTCCAAGCGCGGAGAGCAGGAAGTCACTGTTTATGGGAAGCACGTCACCGGCGCATGCGCACTTACGAACCAGGTACGCCGACATTACGATCAGCTGTGAGCGGCGTTATATATTCAACACACATACAGCACGCTAGCATGCCCCCGTTTGGAAGAAGCCACAAGGCGAAACGGCGCTGTCGGGGTTCACTGGTGGGCACGCAGGATTGAGACACATTAAGATGTAAGTTACTACTACCTTATTATAGAATTGTTACCAATGGGTTGGTCCGTAAGGAATGTTTGTTCCACTGATCGGTCACTATCATATTGTCCTGCTGGGCTAGGCACATTTGTTTAGCTTGCTTTTACTTGTGGTTATATCTGCTGGAGGATTGGAAGCCCTGCATTTTTGGGTTCTTACTACAGTTATACAGGCTCTTGTGAGCAGTATTTATTTTTCTTTATCCTCCACCTACACTTTATCAGCTTCTAGCCAGCTTTATGTGTCTATCAAAATATCATGCGTTTATAGTCCGGTTTTGGTCATAATGCATGCTTTATATATTTGTATAGCAGTATGATATTGTATTTTTAGAGTAGCTTTACCTACTATATTTTGGTTGTTACTCCTGCTTGCCATCAGTTTTTATTGAATTTCCTTGTCTTGTTATTTTATTTTTATTCTAATAAAATATATATTTTTAAATGTATGCCTATGCCTCATTTTCACCTGCGTATTGGTATGGTGGTTTGTGCTGTTTAATACTGTTAGTAGGCCGCAACCCAACTAGTAGGCCAAATGCAGTGTTATATTAACAACTACTGAATGAGAGCCTGAAAATGGAAGCTCAGGAAAGGCAACCAGGAGAACACCTTGGAGCAGCAGACACTGTTAGTAGGCCCCAAACAAAGTAGTAGCCCCCCTGCATTTGTTCCATTTAACAACTATTTAACAAGAGCCTGAAGATAGAAGCTCAGGAAAGGCAACCAGGAGAACACCTTGGAGCGGCAGACACTGTTAGTGGGCCCCAACCAAACTAGTAGCCCCACTGCAGTTGATCCATTTAACAACTATTTAACAAGAGCCTGAAGATAGAAGCTCAGGAAAGGCAACCAGGAGAACACCTTGGAGCGGCAGACACTGTTAGTAGGCCCCAACCCAACTAGTAGCCCCACTGCAGTTTTAAAATTCCGATAGGCTGAAAACCTGATAATTGCAGGTCCTTTTTTTAAGAGGACAGCTGTATTGAGTGGTGCAGCCAGACACTGCTAGTAGGCCTTACACCACAAAGTTGGCTCGATGCAGGTTTAAAATTTTTTACATGGGTACATGGTCAGCATTGGTGTGGTCAGTGGAGGACAATTGGAAGGAGGGACCGCAGACAGACTTAGTATGCCTAACATAAAAAATGTGGCTCTATGCACTTTTAAATAAGTTCCAGGGGTACACAGGCAGCATTGATGTGGTCAGTGGAGGACTATTGGAAGGAGGGACCGCAGACAGACTTAGTAGGCCTAACATAAAAAAAGTAGGCTCAATGCAGTTTCAATTATCTTGCAGGGGTACAAAGGCAGCATTGGTGTGGTCAGCGGAGGACTATTGGAAGGAGGGACCGCAGACAGACTTAGTAGGCCTAAAATAAAAAAAGTAGGCTCAATGCAGTTTCAATTATCTTGCATGGGTACACAGGCAGCATTGGTGTGGTCAGGGGAGGAATATTGGAAGGAGGGACCGCAGACAGACTTAGTAGGCCTAACATAAAAAAAGTAGGCTCAATGCACTTTTAAATAGGTTCCAGGGGTACACAGGCAGCATTGGTGTGGTCAGTGGAGGACTATTGGAAGGAGTGTCTGACACAGTTAGTACTCCAAAATAATACATAAATGTTAATGTCTCGCAAAAAAACAAAACAAACAAAAAACGTGTGGCATACTTAGGTACAGGGGTTGGCTCCTCTCCTGACTTTCAGACATTGTTATTTGGCGCAAAGTATTTACTGGTGTAAATGTAGGACAGGGCCACTGAATATTTTAAGTAGCATCATACATGTCAACAAATTGATATTGTCAGTGCCAGACATTGAAGGATTTCACCGCATAGACTAAACAGCGGTGGAACAGTGACAGATAATTTTGCAAGTGGTAGAGCACAGTTTGAGCTGGGGGGTGAGGGCCACTCTCTCGTGCCCGGCGGTACTGGCCCAAGGCCCTCATTTTACAACGATGTGTCTGACGTTGGGTGCGCGCCACCACCGCCAGAGACACTTCATTGTACTATGAGGGACCCGGTGCCAGTGCCGTTGACCAAAAGTGGGCACACCCACCTCTTCAGACAAACGGCACTCTCACGGATGCTTTCGCCAAGTGGCGAGACCACGGCCATGTAGGGGGGGTCAGCCCATTTAGGGAGGTGTAAACATGTCGTATGCTGGACATACAGCAGCTGCAAATGGAGAAATTGGAACACTCATTAAGATCAGTCCAAAAGCAAGACCTTTTTAAAGGAAAGCTAGGTGTCAGCCGGGAAAGGTGGGACAAAATAATTAGAAATCCATGAGTGGTTCATTTTAATGAAGGTTAGATCATCAACATTTTGGGTAGCCAGACGAGTTCTTTTTTTTGGACAGTATTGAACCAGCAGCACTGAATACTCTTTCTGATAGCACACTAGCTGCTGGGCAAGCGAGCTCCTGCAATGCATATTCGGACAATTCAGGCCAGGTGTCTATTTTGGATGCCCAGTAATCAAATGCAAATGACGGGTGAGGGAGAACATCGATAGGGGAGGAAAAATAGTTAGTATCCATACTGGACAAATGTTGTCTCCTGTCACTTTGAATTGATGCTGCAGTACCTGTCCTGTCTGCGGTCATTGCGAAATCACTCCACAACCTGGTCAGAAAACCCCTCTGTCCAATGCCACTTCTGATTTGTGCACCTCTAACACCTCTGCCCTGTTGCCCCCTGCAGCTTGTGTGAGAACCATCACCGGCGCTGTGTGCTGGGAATGCCTGAATCAAACGGTCAACAAGAGTTGCTTGTTTCGTTACCAATATTTGTTCAAGGTTCTCATGTGGCATGATGTTTTGCAGTTTCTCCTTATAGCATGGATCCAGGAGGCAGGCCAACCAGTAATCATCATTGGTCATCATTTTTATAATGCGCGGGTCCCTTTTTAATCCTAATTAAAGAATTATGAATTATTAAAATTAGATTATTAATTAAAATTAGATTATTAAAATTAGAATTATTAAAAAATCCTAACGGATTATGCCTACGCAAGGCATAATCCGTCATGTGGGCCAATGTTCCAGTTGTGAATTCACTGCTTGTGCTGGGTTGAGGAGCACTTTCGGGAAAATCAACGTCACTTGCCTCCCTCAAAAACCCTGAACCTGGCCTTGCAATGCTACCAGTTTCTATTGCTCCCTGAGAAGCTTCCTCATCCAAAAAATACTCATCCCCATCATCCTCCTCGTCCTCCTCCTCTTTGCCCGCCAGCTCGTCCAGTGAACTTCCCTGACCAGACAATGGCTGACTGTCATCATGGCTTCCCTCGTCCTCGGCTGCAGACGCCTGCTCCTTTATGTGCGTCAAACTTTGCATCAGCAGATGCATTAGGGGGATGCTCATGCTTATTATGGTGTTGTCTGCATTAACCAGCCGTGTGCATTCCTCAAAACACTGAAGAACTTGACAGAGGTCTTGTAGCTTCGACCACTGAACAATTGACAACTCCATGTCTGCCATCCAACTGCCTGCCCATGTAGGTGTATCCTCCCACAAATACATAACAGCATGCCTCTGTTCACACAGTCTCTGAAGCATGTGCAGTGTGGAGTTCCACCTTGTTGCAACATCGATGATTAGGCGATGCTGGGGAAGGTTCAAAGATCGCTGATGGTTCTATGGTTCTGCATACGGCTCGAGTGTACGGGCGAACGGCGGATGTGCGAGCAAAGTCTGCGCACCTTCAGGAGCAGGTTGGGTAACCCTGGATAACTTTTCAGGAAGCACTGCACCACCAGGCTTAAGGTGTGAGCCAGGCAAGGAATGTGTTTCAGTTGTGAACGGGCTGTGGCAGCCATAAAATTCCTTCCGTTATCACTCACTACCTTGCCTGCCTCAAGATGTACACTGCCCAGCCATGACTGAGTTTCTTGATGGAAGAACTCAGACAGAAATTGCGTGGTGTTTCTGTTGTCGCCCAAACACTTCATTGCCAATACAGCCTGCTGACGCTTGCCACTAGCTGTTCCATAATGGGACACCTCGTGTGCAACAGTGGCAGCTGCGGATGGAGTGCTCGTGCGATTGCGGTCTGTGGACGAGCTCTCGCTTCTGCTGGAGGATGAGGAGGAGGAGGAGGAGGGGGGGCGAACGCCTACAGCCAACTGTTTCCTAGACCGTGGGCTAGGCAGAACTGTCCCAATATTGCTGTCTCTTGTAGACCCTGCATCCACCACATTAACCCAGTGTGCCATGATGGACACGTAACGCCCCTGGCCATGCCTACTGGTCCATGCATCTGTTGTCAGGTGCACCTTTCTACTCACAGATTGCCTGAGTGCATGGACAATGCGGTCTTTTACATACTGGTGGAGGGCTGGGATGGCTTTTCTCGAAAAGAAGTGTTGACTGGTTAGCTCGTAGCGTGGTACAGCGTAGTCCATCAGGGCTTTGAAAGCTTCGGTTTCAACTAACTGGTAGGGCATCATCTCTAATGAGATTAGTCTAGCAATGTGGGCATTCAAACCCTGTGTACGTGGATGAGAGAATGAGTACTTCCTTTTCCTAATGAGAGTCTCTTGTAGGGTGAGCTGGACTGGAGAGCTGCATATGGTGGAACTAGCGGGGGTGCCGGTGGACATGGCAGACTGAGAGAGGGTTGGTGATGGTATTCTTGCTGTTGGCCTACAGCGTTTCCTACCAAGAACCTGGTGATTCCCTGACTTCTTTGGCCTTGCGACGAAACCTCCACATTTGCTGCAGGTGGTGTGGTAAACGGTGGGCTTACGGTGAGGGAAGGGATGTAGCGTTGCTGACTAGCTTCATTGTGAGAGGGTGCAACAACGTTAAGGGACGTTTGGTAGTTAGTCCAGGCTTGCAAGTGCATGGTGGTTAAATGTCTACGCATGCAACTTGTATTTAGACTTTTAACATTCTGACCTCTGCTGAAGGTCCTTGAGCATTTCTTACAGATGACTTTGCACTGATCATTTGGATCTTGGTTAAAAAAATGCCAGACTGCACTCTTCCTACTATTGGATACCTTTTCAGCCATTGCACACTGAGCTACTTTAACCGGATGGCCACGCTGTCCTACAACTGTTTTTGGTTTTGCCACACGTTTTTGGCCAGATACGGGCCTGCCAGATGGAACCTTGTTGTGAATTCTGTGGCTGAATTCACTTCTGTGGTCACAAGTGGTATTGCAGTCTCTGGGTTTCCTCCCTCAGGTGTTTTGGTGAGCTCGTTGGCTGCCTTGCTATTTAGCTCCACCTGAGTCTGTCTTCCTTGCTCCTTGTCAATGTTCCAGTGTTGGATCTGAGCTACTGCATCTTTCCTTGGGCCTGCTGCTCTGCTAGATAAGTGCTTCTAGTTTGTTTTCTGTTTTTTCTGTCCAGCTTGCTATTATCTTTTGCTGGAAGCTCTGAGAAGCAAAGGGGTGCACCGCCGTGCTGTTAGTTCGGCACGGTGGGTCTTTTTGCCCCTTTGCGTGGTTTTCGTTTTAGGGTTTTTTGTAGACTGCATAGTTCTCTTTGCTATCCTCGCTCTGTCTAGAATATCGGGCCTCACTTTGCTGAATCTATTTCATTCCTACGTTTGTCTTTTCATCTTGCTAACAGTCATTATATGTGGGGGGCTGCCTATTCCTTTGGGGTATTTCTCTGAGGTAAGTCAGGCTTGTATTTCTATCTTCAGGCTAGTCAGCTCCTCAGGCAGTGCCGAGTTGCATAGGTAGTGATAGGCGCAATCCACTGCTGCTTATAGTTGTGTGAGGATAGATCAGGTACTGCAGTCTACAGAGATTCCACGTCTCAGAGCTCGTCCTATTGTTTTTGGTTATTGCCAGATCTCTGTATGTGCGCTGATTACTGCACGCTGTGTTGCCTGATTGCCAGCCATAACAGTACAAGGAGCCACACCAATGATTCCCAATAGAGGGAAAAAAGAAATCCTGACAGCATTTTTTTTTCTTAGCTCTGTCTTCAGTCTTTTTTTTCCCCTAGACATTAGAGTGCTTCAGGACACAGCTGTGGACATGGATATTCAGGCTCTGTGCTCCTCAATGGATAATCTCGTTGTAAATGTACAAAAGATTCAAGATACTATTGATCAGAAATCGATGCTAGAACCAAGAATTCCGATTCCTGATTTGTTTTTTGGTGACAGAACTAAGTTCCTGAGCTTCAGAAATAATTGTAAGCTATTTTTGGCCTTGAAACCTCATTCTTCTGGTAATCCTATTCAACAGGTTTTGATTATTATTTCTTTTTTGCGCGGCGACCCACAGGACTGGGCGTTTTCTCTTGCACCAGGAGATTCTGCATTGAGTAATGTTGATGCATTTTTCCAGGCGCTGGGATTGCTTTACGATGAGCCTAATTCAGTGGATCAGGCTGAGAAAAATCTGCTGGCTTTATGCCAGGGTCAGGATGATGTAGAAGTATATTGTCAGAAATTTAGGAAGTGGTCAGTACTCACTCTGTGGAATGAATCTGCACTAGCGGCTTTGTTCAGAAAGGGTCTCTCTGAAGCTCTTAAGGATGTAATGGTGGGATTTCCTATGCCTGCTGGTTTGAATGAGTCTATGTCCTTGGCCATTCAGATCGGTCGTCGCTTGCGCGAGCGTAAATCTGTGCACCATCTGGCGGTATTGTCTGAGAGTAAACCTGAGCCTATGCAGTGCGACAGGACTATGACTAAAGTAGAACGGCAAGAACACAGACGTCTGAACAGACTGTGTTTCTATTGTGGTGATTCTACTCATGCTATTTCTAATTGTCCTAAACGCACTAGGCGGTTCGATAGCTCTGCCGTTATTGGTACTGTACAGTCCAAATTCCTTTTGTCCATTACCTTAATGTGCTCTTTGTCATCGTATTCTGTCATGGCGTTTGTGGATTCAGGCGCTGCCCTGAATCTGATGGATTTGGATTATGCTAAACGTTGTGGATTTTTCTTGGAGCCTTTGCGGTGTCCTATTCCGTTGAGAGGAATTGATGCTACACCTTTGGCCAAGAATAAGCCTCAGTACTGGGCCCAGCTGACCATGTGCATTGCTCCTGCACATCAGGAAGTTATTCGCTTTCTGGTACTGCATAATTTGCATGATGTGGTCGTGTTGGGGTTGCCATGGCTACAAACCCATAATCCAGTATTGGATTGGAACTCTATGTCGGTAACCAGCTGGGGTTGTCAGGGAGTACATGGTGATGTTCCATTTTTGTCTATTTCGTCATCCATTCCTTCTGACATCCCAGAGTTCTTGTCGGACTTTCAGGATGTATTTGAAGAGTCCAAGTCTGATGCCCTACCTCCGCATAGGAATTGTGATTGTGCTATCGATTTGATTCCTGGTAGTAAATTCCCTAAGGGTCGTTTATTTAATTTGTCCGTACCTGAACACACCGCTATGCGCAGTTATGTGAAGGAGTCCCTGGAGAAGGGACATATTCGCCCATCGTCGTCACCATTGGGAGCAGGGTTCTTTTTTGTAGCCAAGAAGGATGGTTCGCTAAGACCGTGTATTGATTACCGCCTTCTTAATAAGATCACTGTTAAGTTTCAGTATCCCTTGCCATTGATTTCTGACTTGTTTGCTCGGATTAAGGGGGCTAGTTGGTTTACTAAGATTGATCTTCGTGGTGCGTATAATCTGGTGAGAATCAGGCAGGGAGATGAATGGAAAACGGCATTTAATACGCCCGAGGGTCATTTTGAGTATCTGGTGATGCCGTTCGGACTTGCCAATGCTCCATCTGTTTTTCAGTCTTTTATGCATGACATTTTCCGTGAGTATCTGGATAAATTCTTGATTGTTTACTTGGATGACATTTTGATCTTCTCAGATGATTGGGAGTCTCATGTGAAGCAAGTCAGAATGGTTTTCCAGGTACTGCGTGCTAATTCCTTGTTCGTGAAGGGATCAAAGTGTCTCTTCGGTGTGCAGAAAGTTTCATTTTTGGGGTTCATCTTTTCCCCTTCTACTATCGAGATGGATCCGGTTAAGGTTCAGGCCATCCAGGATTGGACTCAGCCGACATCTCTAAAAAGTCTGCAGAAATTCCTGGGCTTTGCTAATTTTTATCGTCGCTTCATCTGTAATTTTTCTAGCATTGCCAGACCATTGACCGATTTGACCAAGAAGGGTGCTGATTTGGTTAATTGGTCTTCTGCTGCCGTGGAAGCTTTTCAGGAGTTGAAGCGTCGTTTTTGCTGTGCCCCTGTGTTGTGTCAACCTGATGTTTCTCTTCCGTTCCAGGTCGAGGTTGATGCTTCTGAGATTGGTGCAGGGGCGGTTTTGTCACAGAGAGGTTCTGGTTGCTCAGTGTTCAAACCATGTGCTTTCTTTTCCAGGAAATTTTCTGCTGCTGAGCGTAATTATGATGTGGGCAACCGAGAGTTGCTGGCCATGAAGTGGGCATTCGAGGAGTGGCGTCATTGGCTTGAGGGTGCTAAGCATCGCGTGGTGGTATTGACTGATCATAAGAACCTTACTTATCTTGAGTCTGCCAAGCGCTTGAATCCTAGACAGGCCCGTTGGTCGTTATTTTTTGCTCGTTTTGATTTTGTGATTTCATACCTTCCGGGCTCTAAAAATGTGAAGGCGGATGCTCTGTCTAGGAGTTTTGTGCCCGACTCTCCGGGGTTATCTGAGCCGGCGAGTATCCTCAAGGAAGGAGTCATTGTGTCTGCCATCTCCCCTGATTTGCGGAGAGTGTTGCAGAAATTTCAGGCTAATAAACCTGATCGTTGTCCGGCCGAGAAACTGTTCGTCCCCGATAGGTGGACTAGTAAAGTTATCTCTGAACTTCATTGTTCGGTGCTGGCCGGTCATCCAGGAATCTTTGGTACCAGGGAGTTGGTTGCTAGATCCTTCTGGTGGCCATCTCTGTCGCGGGATGTGCGTGCTTTTGTGCAGTCCTGTGGAATTTGTGCTAGGGCTAAGCCCTGCTGTTCACGTGCCAGTGGGTTGCTTTTGCCCTTGCCGGTCCCGAAGAGGCCTTGGACACATATTTCGATGGATTTCATTTCTGACCTTCCCGTTTCTCAAAAAATGTCGGTCATTTGGGTGGTCTGTGATCGCTTTTCTAAAATGGTCCATCTGGTGCCCTTGGTTAAATTGCCTTCCTCCTCTGATTTGGTGCCTTTGTTCTTCCAGCATGTGGTTCGTTTACATGGCATTCCTGAGAATATTGTTTCTGACAGAGGTTCCCAGTTTGTCTCGAGGTTCTGGCGAGCCTTTTGTGGTAGGATGGGCATTGACCTATCTTTCTCCTCGGCCTTCCATCCTCAGACTAATGGCCAGACCGAACGAACCAATCAGACCTTGGAAACATATCTGAGATGTTTTGTTTCCGCTGACCAGGATGATTGGGTGTCATTTTTGCCGTTGGCTGAGTTCGCCCTTAATAATCGGGCCAGCTCGGCTACCTTGGTCTCTCCATTTTTCTGCAATTCTGGGTTCCATCCTCGTTTCTCTTCAGGACAGGTTGAGTCTTCGGACTGTCCTGGTGTGGATTCTGTGGTGGACAGGTTGCAGCAGATCTGGACTCAGGTAGTGGACAATTTGACCTTGTCCCAGGAGAAGGCTCAGCTTTTCGCTAATCGCAGACGCCGTGTGGGACCCCGACTTCGTGTTGGGGATCTGGTTTGGTTATCTTCTCGTCATATTCCTATGAAGGTTTCCTCTCCTAAATTTAAACCTCGTTTTATTGGTCCGTATAGGATTTCTGAGATTCTCAATCCGGTGTCTTTTCGTCTGATCCTCCCAGACTCCTTTTCCATACATAATGTATTCCATAGGTCGTTGTTGAGGAGATACGTGGCACCTATGGTTCCATCTGTGGAGCCTCCTGCCCCTGTTTTGGTGGAGGGGGAATTGGAGTATATTGTGGAGAAGATTTTGGATTCTCGTGTCTCTAGACGGAAACTCCAGTATCTGGTCAAATGGAAGGGTTATGCTCAGGAAGATAATTCCTGGGTTTTTGCCTCTGATGTCCATGCCCCAGATCTTGTTCGTGCCTTTCATGTGGCTCATCCTGGTCGGCCTGGGGGTTCTGGTGAGGGTTCGGTGACCCCTCCTCAAGGGGGGGTACTGTTGTGAATTCTGTGGCTGAATTCACTTCTGTGGTCACAAGTGGTATTGCAGTCTCTGGGCTTCCTCCCTCAGGTGTTTTGGTGAGCTCGTTGGCTGCCTTGCTATTTAGCTCCACCTGAGTCTGTCTTCCTTGCTCCTTGTCAATGTTCCAGTGTTGGATCTGAGCTACTGCATCTTTCCTTGGGCCTGCTGCTCTGCTAGATAAGTGCTTCTAGTTTGTTTTCTGTTTTTTCTGTCCAGCTTGCTATTATCTTTTGCTGGAAGCTCTGAGAAGCAAAGGGGTGCACCGCCGTGCTGTTAGTTCGGCACGGTGGGTCTTTTTGCCCCTTTGCGTGGTTTTCGTTTTAGGGTTTTTTGTAGACTGCATAGTTCTCTTTGCTATCCTCGCTCTGTCTAGAATATCGGGCCTCACTTTGCTGAATCTATTTCATTCCTACGTTTGTCTTTTCATCTTGCTAACAGTCATTATATGTGGGGGGCTGCCTATTCCTTTGGGGTATTTCTCTGAGGTAAGTCAGGCTTGTATTTCTATCTTCAGGCTAGTCAGCTCCTCAGGCAGTGCCGAGTTGCATAGGTAGTGATAGGCGCAATCCACTGCTGCTTATAGTTGTGTGAGGATAGATCAGGTACTGCAGTCTACAGAGATTCCACGTCTCAGAGCTCGTCCTATTGTTTTTGGTTATTGCCAGATCTCTGTATGTGCGCTGATTACTGCACGCTGTGTTGCCTGATTGCCAGCCATAACAGAACCTGTTGCGATATTAATGCCTGCTGCGGCTCCTCCTCCTCCGCTTCAGAGCTACTGCCGGCTGCACCCTGTTCCCCCAATGGCAGCCAATCGGGGTCAACAACTGGGTCTTCTATGTCCTGTGCACCTTACTCTGTGTCACTGTGTAAGCCGGTGCTATAGCGTTCGTGACGGGGCTCCATAGTCTCATCTGGGTCAGATTCTTGATCAGTACACTGCGAGGGCAATGTTGTGATCTGAGTCAAAGGAACAGCATAATAATCTGGCTGTGAATCTGTGCACACCATGTCCGATTCATCTTGTAATGGGCATGGCCTGTTAACAATTTCCCTTTCTAACCCAGGAACGGTATGTGTAAAGAGCTCCATGGAGTAACCTGTTGTGTCGCCTGACGCATCCTTCTCTGTTGTTCTGGGTGAAGAACGCAAGGAAGCGACTTGTCCCTGAGCGGGAACATCCACTGACGACGTGCTGCTTTTACATTTTGCACTTTCCGAAGAGGAGGCAAAAGAGCTAGAGGCAGAGTCAGCAAGGAAAGCCAAAACTTGTTCCTGCTGCTCCGGCTTTAAAAGCGGTTTTCCTACTCTCAGAAAAGGGAGCATTCGAGGCCTTGTGTAGCCAGACGATGACGGTGGCTGAACAACTCGAGACTTAGGTGGTATATTGCTTTTCCCACGACGACCTGATGCTCCACCGCCACTACCATCATTACCTGCTGGCAATGAACGCCCACGGCCACGACCTCTTCCACCAGACTTCCTCATTCTTGGAAATATGTAACCAAACTAACAAATGTTATTTGGTACTGTAAAACCAGTTACAAGGTGGACGCAAAATTGTTGTGAATTTAAATCTCCCTTTATAGGTGTGTGAGACTGCAGGGAAAATCAGGCCCACTGTATTACAGTACACAGTTTCAGTGGCAGACAGTGGCTGACAGATATGCCACTAACAGGACTGACGCAGATGCACACTGGAAATAAAAAATCTTCCCTTCTATTTTTTTATATGGAAGACTAGTGAATAAATCTGGCCCACTGTATTACAGTAGTGTTTCAGTGCCACAAAATGACAGACCGATACCACAGACTGGACTGGCACAGATGCACAGATTTGCCAATATTAATCTCCCCTTCTTTTTTTTTGTGATGGGAGACTAGTGAATAAATCTGGCCCACTGTTTTACCCTAGTGTTTCAGTGGCACAAAATGACAGACCGATACCACAGACTGGACTAGCACAGATGCACAGATTTGCCAATATTAATCTCCCCTTTTTGTTTTTATATGGAAGACTAGTGAATAAATCTGGCCCACTGTTTTACAGTATTATTTCTGTGGCAGAAAATGACAGACCGATACAACAGACTGGACTGGCACAGATGCACTGATTGGCAATATAAATCTTCCTTTTTAGGTGTGGGACAGTGCAGAAAAAATACTGGCCCACTGTTGGGTTGAAGATATATATAAAAAAAAGGGACTGTACTACAATTACTATCTCCCTACAGTAATCTCAGAAAAGTATGGCAGGCAGCAATAAAAAGGACTGCTGCACACAAAAGTGTGGACAAACAAACAAAGATAGCTGTGCAGAAAGTAAGGAACAACAGGATTTGTGCTATGAAAAAAGCAGTTGGTTTGCACAGCGGCGTACAAACAGCAATGCAGCTATCAGGGAGCCTTATAAGGCAGCCTAATAAGCTACAGAGCTGATGCACAGAAATCTAGCCTCGACTGTCCCTGCAAGGAAAAGGTGGTGTTGGACAGTGGAAATCGCTACAGCACAAGCGGTTTGGGGGTTTATATTCCCTGCCTAACGCTATCCCTGCTTCTGACGAAGCGGCAGCAACCTCTCCCTATGCTCAGATCAGTAGCAGTAAGATGGCGGTCGGCGTGCACGCCCCTTTATAGCCCCTGTGATGCCGCAGAAAGCAAGCCAATCACTGCCATGCCCTTCTCTAAGATGGTGGGGACCGAGAACCATGTCATCACGCTGCCCACACTCTGCATCCGCCTTCATTGGCTGAGAAATGGCGCTGAACGCGTCATATGAAACGCGACCGCGTGGCCGACCCCACACAGGGATCGGGTCAAGTTTCATGAAACCTGACTTTGCCAAAAGTCGGCGACTTATGAAAATGACCGATCCGTTTCGCTCAACCCTACTGTTTAGTTCTATGTACAGTAAGTTATTTATTTAGGTAGGAAATGGGTAAGAAACCTACTGGCTGTAACTTTCCATTATAAGTAGCAAGTTGCTGTATCAACTTGCCATTGTATTATGCTTTTATCCTTTAATAAGAAGCACATTAATAAATCAAAATTCTTTATATATATATATATATATATATATATATATATATATTACAGAATAGTATGACTGAATTCTACTAACACAAATATCCTTTGCTCCTAACACTTCATAAAATAATTGCTTGGTACCTGAAGCACAGGGAAATGAAGTGGCTTGCTCAAGGTCACAATGAAATTGTCTTGGGTCTCAAACTGAGTTAATTCCCTTCATACATACAGTCACAAACTTTGTGGCATAAGCCAACTTTTCTCAATTGCACCAGGCAAAGCTTAGCTGGAAATAAAAATATGAAATGGTTTTGCAATATCTACAGCACACTCCCCTCAATATGTTCCCTTTGATGATGATGTTTTTTTACATTCATTCTCTGTGAGCATATAAGAATAAACAAGTTGCAACACTTAAAATAAAATAGCTGGAGTAGCTATAACGCTATTTCTTCTCATGTAGAAAGTGCCATTTTATTGTCCAAAACATTGTAAAACAGGCACTGGTTATTTATTTATATCGGAAAATAAGCAATAATGTGTAGTAAAATAAAAATAGAAAATGAAAAGAGAAGAAGCAACATATGTCTTTTTTCTGCTTACAATTATTGGAGTCTTCTCATTTTTGTGTCATATCTTAATCTATTCTTCCTGCCACTTGAGTTACATCTTTTTTTTATGGAAAGACTATATTCCCCTGTAGCATAAATACACTTTTTCTGCAGAATTTTTTTGTGCAAAAAATCTGTTGCATTTAACGGTCAAAACAAAGTGGATACAATTTCATGAACTCGTGCCCACGATGGGTTTAAAGTTGATCTTGAACTGTGCATTTTTGGTGTTTTTTCTGTTCAGGTGTCTATGCCTGTTCTGAAAAAAATGTTTGTAAAAATGCAATTTCACATTTAAGTGCAGAATCAAAGTTTTTCTGTGCCAAAAATGCACTAAAACGCTTTAAATATGCTCGTGCAGAAAATATGCAGGTAAAAAGCATTGAAGATAGCCTAAGGATATATCAATGCTAATATCCACTCAACTTTTGAAGTAGTAGCCTACAAATATTAACTATACCTTGTAATAAGTAGAATCGCAAGTACATTGAAAATTAGTGCACTCTCTTGTAAATAAGGGTTTATCTTATTAACAGGCCACTTTGTGCAATGTGCAAAGCTCAACTGCATTATTGTGTTTCATATATTGCTTATATCGGCCTGCTGCTGGAGCAGATATCAGGTGATTGGTTGGGGTGCTGTTTATCGGATCTCCATCTATGCCATTTTGATGACCTTTCTCATTGCACAGCTCTTGACAACCCTATAAGCTCTATTTGCACCAGGGATATCAAACTCAAATACACAGAGGGCCAACATTAAAAGCTTGGATAAAGTCTTGGACCAACTTTGATATTTTTATAAAAAATGTCCACAATTGAGGAAGTTTTCCTTATCAAATATCATGATGAACTTTTTCTTATGGACACAAACTTAAAGGGATTGTTCCATAAACAAAGTACATTTTAATTAATAGATCTTAGAATAAAATATGGGAATTATATAATATGTAATGTAAGAGTAGTTAAAAGTATATGGCCCAATGGCCTAATTTAAACATGTAATAACTAAAGATAAAAAAACTTGAATAATACAGATAATAAGGAATGATGCCAACAAAAGTACCTCCAAATACGGCAAGATACCCAACGCGCACTGTATGATGTATCCTCCACATGCACGGTTTGATGATCCCTCTGTACCCCTCCCCCTCAATCCCCCTGACAAGACTGGTGACTCCATACAGTTTAATCAGTATAATGGCTTCATAGTGTGCCATACAGTATAATGGTCACAAAAAAGTGCTTCATCGAGTATAATGGCCCCACATAGAGCTTCATAGAGTATAAGGGCAACCCATAGTGCTCCATACAGTATAAAGGCCTCACATAGTGCTCCATACAGTATAATGGCCTGATCATAATACGAGATAAAAATCTACTATATAATTGTCTAAGGGTCACTTCTGTCTTTCTGTCTGTCTGTCCTTCTGTCTGTCACGAATATTCATTGGTCGCGGCCTCTGTCTGTCATGGAAATCCAAGTCGCTGATTGGTCGCGGCAAAACAGCCACGACCAATCAGCGATGGGCACAGTCCGGAAGAAAATGGCCGCTCCTTACTCCCCGCAGTCAGTGCCCGGCGTCCGCATACTCCCCTCCAGTCAGCGCTCACACAGAGTTAATGGCAGCGTTGACCGCGGTGAAACGCACTCGGTTAATGCTGCCATTAACCCTGTGTGACCAACTTTTTACTATTCATGCTGCCTATGCAGCATGAATAGTAAAAATATCTAATGTTAAAAAAAATTTAAAAAAATAAAAAATAGTTATATACTCACCATCCGGAGCCCCCGGATCGAAGCGGCCGGTTACCGATGCTCCTCGCGATGCCCCGGTGACCGCTCCATGCATTGCGGTCTCGCGAGATGATGTGTGGTCTCGTGAGACCGCTACGTCATCATCTTGCGACATAGCAATGCACTCTTCAGACCGGAGCGCGCGAGGAGCATCGGTAACCGGCCGCTTCGATCCGGAGGCTCCGGATGGTAAGTATGTAACTATTTTTTATTTTATTTCTTTTTTTAACAGGGATATGGTGCATACTACGTGACTGGCCAATATACTACGTGACTGGGCAGTATAGTACGTGTCGGTGCTGTATACTATGTGGCTCTGTGCTGTATACTATGTGGCTGGGCAATATACGACGTGACTGGGCAATATACTACGTGTCTGTGCTGTATACTACGTGACTGGGCAACATACTATGTGGCTGGGCAATATACTACGTGACTGTGCTATATACTATTTGTCTGTGCTGTATACTACGTAGCTCTGTGCTGTATACTATGTCACTGGGCAATATACTACGTGGCTGGGCAATATACTACGTGGTTAGGCAATATACTCCATGGACCTGCATTTTCTAGAATACCCGATGCGTTAGAATCGGGCCACCATGTAGTATTTTATAAACGCCAACCTCTAGGTAATATATAAGCATTATAGCAGGGATGTCAAAGTGCATTCCTCGAGGGCTGCAAACAGGTCATGTTTTCAGGATTTCTTTGTACTGCACAGGTGATAATTTAATCACCTACACAAATAATGAGTTGGTGATTAAAATATCACCTGTGCAGTACAAGGAAATCCTGAAAACATGACCTGTTTGCAGCCCTCCAGGAATGCAGTTTGACACCCCTGCATTATAGCATCAGCTTAAATCTACTTCACAGACAATACAATTGGGTTCATCAATATGTGCAGCAAGTGCATCCCTAACCTAAACAGGAAGCGCTGTGCCCCATAATAACAGTATGAAAAGCCAGGACTGAAACAACCAAGAAACTGATTAGCAAAAAGGTGTGTATATATATACAGTACTTTTATACTGATAACATGTTCAAACAGGTGCCATTACTACAGGTAATAAGTGGAGGAGAGAGGAGCCTCTTAAAGAAGAAGTTACAGGTCTATGAGAGCCAGAAATCTTACATGTTTTTAGGTGACCAAATACTTCTTTTCCACCATAACATGCTAAATAAATCTTGCCAAATCAGACAAGGTGATATTCTGGATTTGTTTTCTCATTTTGACTCTCATAGTTGTGGTCTACCTATGATGTCAATTAAAGGCCTCTCTCATGTGGGAGAACTTGCATAATTGGTGGCTAACTAAATACTTTTTTTTCCCCACTGTATCTATTCTATTCTGTTGGGTCATGCTGTGATTTTACTGTTTGTCGTAGGTGAAATGTAAGGTTTTCATGGAAATGGGTGTGTAAAAATAGGACGGTATTCGTATGGTCTGAGTGCCGTGTGATTTTTTTTTTTTTTTTTTTGCATTGTTTAGTCTTGTCCGAGATACGAGGACAATCACAGCATGCTGCTTTTTTTCTCAGTCTCATTTCAGATGATAATAATAATAATCTTTATATTTATATAGCACTAACATATTCCGCAGCGCTTTACAGGTTGCACACATTATCATCACTGTCCCCGTTTGGGCTCACAATCTAAATTCCCTATCAGTATGTCTTTGGAATGTGGGAGGAAACCGGAGTGCCCGGAGGAAACCCACGCAAACACGGAGAAAACATACAAACTCTTTGCAGATGTTGTCCTTGGTGGGGTTTGAACCCAGGACTCCAGCACTGCAAGGCTGCTGTGCTAACCACTGCACCACCGTGCTGCCCTTGATATGATACTATGATATGATAAAAAAAATCACAGATAAACAGGGAATCATAGATTAACATTGGTCAGAGTGCAGAGTGATTTTTTTATCGGATTCCAGTCTTCCCTTTTCCTCGCAAATGATGCAAAATTAATAATTAACCTCTTCACGACATGCATAGTACATTTACTGTGCATGTCGTGTCTCTCCTTTTGATGTGGGCTGACACTAAGCCCAAATCTTTCCCTGCTAATGTCAGCTGCTTTAAACCGGTGAAATCGCGATCCACCTGCAGCTGTTAGCCTGTTAAATGCCACTTTCAATCTCTGTCAGTGGCCTTTAATGTGATAGTGCTGGAAGCAGGTCACTAATCTTGCCATGGGCACACGTGTAACATGACCGCGGGTCGCCGATGGGTTGGCATGACAGCAGACTCCCGTGGTTGTCATTGCTGGATTGCTATGAGCGCCACCCAGCAGTTAGGGCTCGTAGCAAGTGAGCATTTCTGCTACATAGAGCAGGGCTGGAGCACAAGCTATCTATTTATATAATTGTCTAAGGTCCACTTCCGTCTGTTTGTCTGTCTGTCATGGAAATCCCACGTTGCTGATTGGTCATGGCTGGCTGGGCGCGACCAATCAGGAACAGGCACAGTCTGGCCGTGAATTGGCCCCTCCCTACTATTCTCCAGTCAGTGCCCCCTCCATACTCCCCTCCAGTCAGTGCCCATATAGCATTTTAGCAGTCCATTAAATGGACTGTGTTACACCGTAGCATAACGCAGTGTAACGCAGTCCGTTAACGCTGCCATTAAGCCTGTGTGAGCAACTTTTTACTATTGATGCTGCCTATGTAGCATCAATAGTAAAAACATATAATGTTAAAAATAACAATTAAAAAAACATTATATTCTCACCTTCCATAGTCTGCGCCAGCCTTTCCCGCTCCTTGCGACGCTCCGGTCCCAAGAAGGCATTGCGGCAATGACCCGTGATGATGTAGCGGTCACGCGAGACCGCACATCATCACGGGTTATTGCCGCAAGGCATTGCTGGGAACGGAGCATCGCTAAAGGCCTGGGTTGGAAGGTGAGTATATAACTATTTTTCATTTTAATTCTTTTTTTAACAGGGATTTGGTACCCACATTGCTATATACTACATGGGCTGTGTTATATACTACGTGGGCTGTGTTACATACTGCGTGGGCTGTGTTATATACTGCATGGCCTGTGTTATATACTATGTTGCTGTGCTCTACACTACATGGGCTGTGCTATATACTACGCAGCTGTGCAATATCATACGTGGCTGTGCTATATACAGTACTATGTGGCTGTGCAATATACTACATGGCTGTGCTATATACTACGTGGACTGTGTTATATACAGGTCCTTCTAAAAAAATTAGCATATAGTGTTAAATTTCATTATTTACCATAATGTAATGATTACAATTAAACTTTCATATATTATAGATTCATTATCCACCAACTGAAATTTGTCAGGTCTTTTATTGTTTTAATACTGATGATTTTGGCATACAACTCCTGATAACCCAAAAAACCTGTCTCAATAAATTAGCATATTTCACCCATCCAATCAAATAAAAGTGTTTTTTAATAACAAACAAAAAAAACCATCAAATAATAATGTTCAGTTATGCACTCAATACTTGGTCGGGAATCCTTTGGCAGAAATGACTGCTTCAATGCGGCGTGGCATGGAGGCAATCAGCCTGTGACACTGCTGAGATGTTATGGAGGCCCAGGATGCTTCAATAGCGGCCTTAAGCTCATCCAGAGTGTTGGGTCTTGCGTCTCTCAACTTTCTCTTCACAATATCCCACAGATTCTCTATGGGGTTCAGGTCAGGAGAGTTGGCAGGCCAATTGAGCACAGTAATACCATGGTCAGTAAACCATTTACCAGTGGTTTTGGTACTGTGAGCAGGTGCCAGGTCGTGCTGAAAAATGAAATCTTCATCTCCATAAAGCATTTCAGCCGATGGAAGCATGAAGTGCTCCAAAATCTCCTGATAGCTAGCTGCATTGACCCTGCTCTTGATGAAACACAGTGGACCAACACCAGCAGCTGACATGGCACCCCACACCATCACTGACTGTGGGTACTTGACACTGGACTTCAGGCATTTTGGCATTTCCTTCTCCCCAGTCTTCCTCCAGACTCTGGCACCTTGATTTCCGAATGACATGCAAAATTTGCTTTCATCAGAAAAAAGTACTTGGGACCACTTAGCAACAGTTCAGTGCTGCTTCTCTGTAGCCCAGGTCAGGCGCCTCTGCCGCTGTTTATGGTTCAAAAGTGGCTTTACCTGGGGAATGCGGCACCTGTAGCCCATTTCCTGCACACGCCTGTGCACGGTGGCTCTGGATGTTTCCACACCAGACTCAGTCCACTGCTTCCTCAGGTTCCCCAAGGTCTGGAATCGGTCCTTCTCCACAATCTTCCTCAGGGTCCGGTCTCCTCGTCTCGTTGTACAGCGTTTTCTGCCACATTGTTTCCTTCCAACAGACTTACCATTGAGGTGCCTTGATACAGCACTCTGGGAACAGCCTATTTGTTGAGAAATTTCTTTCTGGGTCTTACCCTCTTGCTTTAGGGTGTCAATGATGGCCTTCTTGACATCTGTCAGGTCGCTAGTCTTACCCATGATGGGGGTTTTGAGTAATGAACCAGGCAGGGAGTTTATAAAAGCCTCAGGTATCTTTTGCATGTGTTTAGAGTTAATTAGTTGATTCACAAGATTAGGGTAATAGGTCGTTTAGAGAACCTTTTCTTGATATGCTAATTTATTGAGACAGGTTTTTTGGGTTATCAGGAGTTGTTTGCCAAAATCATCAGTATTAAAACAATAAAAGACCTGACAAATTTCAGTTGGTGGATAATGAATCTATAATATATGAAAGTTTAATTGTAATCATTACATTATGGTAAATAATGAAATTTAACACTATATGCTAATTTTTTGAGAAGGACCTGTACTGCATCGGCTGTGCTATATACTACGTGGCTATGCAATATACTATGTGGCTGTGTTATATACTATGTAGCTGTGCTATATAATATGTGCCTGTGCAATATACTAATTGGCTGTGCTATATATTACGTGGCTGTGTTATTTACTGCATGGGCTGTGATATTTACTTCATGCCTGTGCTATATAGTACGTGGCTGTGCTATATACTATGTGGCTGTGCTATATACTACGTGGCTGTGCTATTTACTACGTGGCTGTGTTATATACTATGTGCCTGTGCTATATACTATGTGCCTGTGCTATATACTATGTGCCTGTTCTATATACTATGTGCCTTTGCTATATACTGCGTGGCTGTGCTATATACTACGTGGCTGTGCTATATACTACTTGGGCTGTGTGATATGCTATGTGGGCTGTGAGACTCCGGGCCCTCAAAAAACCTCCAGCTGGCCCTCGCTTCACTGATTATTTGCAGCCGGCCAGCCGCAAACAATCAGCGATAGGCGCAGTCCGGCCACGATTTGGTGCAGGATTTGAACCACGCTTTGCTAATTGGTCGCGCCCGGACGGCTAAATCCTGGGTATTCATTGCATTATTCTGAAATCTTCATAAATAAACTACATACATATTCTAGAATACCCGACGCGTTAGAATCGAGCCACCATCTAGTCAGATGATAACAGCCTCTAATCTCCCATGGAAACTATTGAAGCCAGTGTAAAGTGAAAAAAAATATGTTTTTAAAATGATGAAAAAATACAAAAGTATAAAAGTTCAAATCACCCCCAGTTCACCCTATTAAAAATAAAACAATTACAAAAAACACACATATTTTGTATCACTGCGTTCAGAATCGCCCGATCTATTAAGCTATAAAAAGAATTAGTCTGATCAGTAAATGGCATAGCAAAAAAAAAAACAGTATATACACCAGAATTACGATTTTTTTGGAAATGCAAAACTGCATTAAAATTCAATAACGGGCGATCAAAAGATCGTATATACACCAAAATGGTATCAATAAAAACATCAGCTCGGCACGCAAAAAAATAAGCCCTCACCTTACCCCAAATTGTAAGAAATGGAGACGTAATGGGTCTCGGAAAATGGCACCATTTTTTTATTAAACAAACTGGACTTTTTTTCACCACTTAAGTAAAAAACAACCTAGACATGTTTGGTATCCATGAACTCGTAATGACCTGGATAATCATTATGGCGAGTCAGTTTTAGCATTTGGTGAACATGGTAAAAATAAAAAAAATGTTGTGGAATTGCATTATTTTTCAATTTCACTTGGAATTTTTTTTCCACTTTCCAAGACATGATATGGTCAAACCAATGGTGCTTTCAAAAGTACAACTCATTTTACAAAAAACAAGACCTAACATGGCCATAGGCATGGAAAAATAAAAAAATTATAGCTCTGGGAAACAGGTGAGCAAAAAACAAACGCAAAACGAAAATGGTCTGCGGCGTGAAATTGCAAAAATGATTTTTAGTCCAAATTGCATCCAAATATTTATAAAGTGTATATTTGGCTTCCAAATCGATCATCTCTTGGTATCATTAGTACTTTGCACTTTCAGAAGCTTGGATGAGCACACAAAGGAACAGTTGAATCCACCGCTGTGTCATAGTGGGCTCACCAACCTCTATGAGCAGTGTTTGGCACAGTACACTTAATGCAGCATGTACTGACAAGGGGAGCATCTATATATAAATTATAAAAGCTAATTAACATATTTTTACTTAGAAGCATAGTGAAATTTGTGAGTGAGAGTCAGGTAATTGCATGTAGCTGAACAGTGTGGAGGAATCAGGAATGTCACTAGTGGGCTCTTTCAAACCAAACAGGAAAGAGTAGGGATTCCTGACCACAGCCACAGACTCTGTGGCAGCACCTGGGAATCACAGCTATTTTTCTGTTTCATATGAATACAATTCTTCCCATTGACTTGTGGGTCAACAGTCAGAGCAGTAGCTCTTCATTCTTACAAGTATGGAGTTGTGCCAGGTCACAACCCAGGCAGCTGGGTATATGCAAACCTGTGCTCGCTACGCTATGTGTGCTACAATTGGAGTGCCTTTTCTCTTTTTCTTTACTAGTGGGCTCTTGGCACCCAGTATAACACTGAGTACAGATCTATCAAAGTTTACAGTAACAGCAATGATGTGGTAGTGGCGTAATATGCCTTTGTTGTACTACGCCTACACTCTTTTTGCGTAGGTGGCGATATTTGACTTTACTTGATTTGCAAAAATTATAGCTGGTGTATTACAATTTTTACACATGCCAGTGCACTATTAAGATGGCGCTTGTTACATTTAATAGTGATGAGTGAATATACTCGTTACTCGAGATTTCCCGAGCACGCTTGGGTGACCTCCGAGTATTTTTTAGTGCTCGGAGATTTCGTTTTCCTCACCTCAGCTGAATGATTTCCATCTCTTAGCCAGCTTGATTACATGTGGGGATTCCCTTGCAACCAGGCAACCCCCACATGTACTTTTGCTGGCTAACAGATGTAAATCATTCAGCTGTGGCGATGAAAACTAAATCTCCGAGCACTAAAAAATACTCGCAGGTCACCCAAGCATGCTCAAGAAATCTCGAGTAACGAGTATATTCGCTCATCACTAACATTTAACCAGAATGGGGAGAATGTACCGTATATACTCGAGTATAAGCTGAGAATTTCAGCCCATTTTTTTTAGGCTGAAATTGCCCCTCTCAGCTTATACTCGAGTCATTCCCAGGGGTCAGTAGGGGAGGGAGGGGGAGCGGCAGCTTTCTAATCATACTCACCTGCTCCTCGTGCGGTCTCTGCAGGTCCCTGGTTCTCCGGGTGCTGACAGCGTCTTCCTGTATTGAGCGGCCACATGGTACCACTCATTACAGTAATGAATATGGACCAGACTCCACTCCCATAGAGGTGGAGCCGCATATTCATTAATGTAATGAGTGGTTCCATGTGACCGCTCAATACAGGAAGAAGATATCAGAGCCCGGAGAACCCGGGCCCGCACCAGAGGGAGGTGAGTATAACGGGGGCATATTCACTTGTCCCACATTCCACCGTCGGCGTCGCTCTGTCTTCCGTGTCCTCTGCAGCGATGCTCAGGTTAGAAGGCACGATGACATGATTAGTGTGCGCGCCGCCCTCTGCCTGAACAGTCAATGCAGAGAACGTGGAAGACAGAGCGGTGCCCACTGTGGAACAGGAAAGGTGAGTATAGCAAGTGCCAGGGGACGGAACGACCAGAGGTGAGTATGTGATTTTTTTTTTAGCGCAGCAACAGCATATGGGGGCAAATATCTTTATGGAGCATCTTATGGGGCCATGTGCAGCATTATATGGGGCAAATATTTCTATGGAGCATCTTATGGGGCCATGTGCAGCATTATAAGGGGGCAAATGTGTCTATGGAGCATCTTATGGTGCCATAATCAACATTTATGCAGCATTGTATGGGGTAGATGGGTTGAACTAGATGGACTTATAGTCTTCCTTCAACCTTATAACTATGCAACTATGTAACTATCTTATGGGGTCATAATCAACAGCATTATATGGGGCATATTTTAATATGGAGCATCTTATGGGGCCCATCATAAACTGTATGGAGCATTATATGGGGCATATTTTGTATGGAACATTATATGGGGCCCATCATGAACTGTATGGAGCATTATATGGGGCTCCTGATTGAATATGGATATTCAAAACACTTAACCTACCGATGTCTCAATTAATTTTACTTTTATCTGTACCTATTTTTATTTTTGACATTTACCGGTACCGGGTACCACTCTAGGCCTATACTCGAGTCATTAAGTTTTCCCAGTTTTTTGTGGCAAAATTAGGGGTCTCGGCTTATACTCAGGTCGGCTTATACTCGGGTATATACGGTATTTCGTTTTAACATGTCCATCCATATAGGAAACTAAAGTGAATGTATCAAAGATCCTACTGACAACCTTTGTTATGGAGAATTTAACAGTGAGCAAGCCAAGGTTTAGTGATGAAATACATTTTGGCCACTTTTACCTGACTTTTGTATACTTAATATCTTTGTATCTAAAATTTGTGTGTCTAGTATATTCCTACAGTGCTTCAATTTTTGGAGCTTTCTTCCTTTAAACACTGACAAAACAGTTATCTCCTTTAAAATCTATTGCTGTCAATGGGTGATAACATGAAAAACTAGACAAAGATGCCTTTCTTCTTATATAGAATAAGTCCCATATAGTAGAAGAAATTGGCACAAATGCTTATAACTAGATGCAGCAAACTGTGCCCAGCGTCAACTGTCACTCACAGCTGAAAAATGTGATACCCTAGAATCTAACTCCTGTTTTTTTCTGGAATGTAGTACACTTCATACAGTACAAGAGATGCAAAGATAAATGCTACATTGGTGAGGCAAACTAAGAACAAGAATCAATCTTCACAGACACGAAATGAAAGAATGCTGAAATGATCAAGGAGACATACCTGTGGCTGAACACTTTCCTCGGATAAATCATTGCAATACCAAACTGGCACAATCCTGAGAAAGAAAACTCAAGAACAAAAGACTTTTGATCTGAAAAACGAGCATATATTTTGATTCTACCTTTGAAAGAAAAATGTTATATTTCGTGACATTTCCTGAATACGTTTGTTCATTTTTAACCTCGCAGACTATCATTGGCTCCCCTCTGCTCTATGTGATTACAGAAAACATAATAATTTATCAGCTAAATCCCAAACTGGTGCCAATTACTATAAATGGGATGACAAAATAAAATGCAATGTGAGATTTCACCACAGTCAAAATCCACATCATTAGCATATACATTTAACTAACAGCAGGACGCTGCCAAGTAAAAGTCACACCTTTTCACAGTGGCTGCATTTATTGAAATTCGGATATTCTGTATCTATCTATCTATCTATCTATCTATCTATCTATCTATCTATCTATCTATCTGTCTGTCTGTCTATCTATACGCACACAGACACACACACATATATATATATATATATATATATATATATATATATATATATATATATATATATATATATATATATATATATATATATATATACACAGTTAGGGCCAGAAATATTTGGACAGTGACACAAGTTTTGTTATTTTAGCTGTTTACAAAAACATGTTCAGAAATACAATTATATATATAATATGGGCTGAAAGTGCACACTCCCAGCTGCAATATGATAGTTTCCACATCCAAATCGGAGAAAGGGTTTAGGAATCATAGCTCTGTAATGCATAGCGTCCTCTTTTTCAAGGGACCAAAAGTAATTGGACAATGGACTCTAAGGGCTGCAATTAACTCTGAAGGCGTCTCCCTCGTTAACCTGTAATCAATAAAGTAGTTAAAAGGTCAGGGGTGGATTCCAGGTGTGTGGTTTTGCATTTGGAAGCTGTTGCTGTGAGCAGACAACATGCGGTCAAAGGAACTCTCAATTGAGGTGAAGCAGAACATCCTGAGGCTGAAAAAAAAGAAAAAATCCATCAGAGAGATAGCAGACATGCTTGGAGTAGCAAAATCAACAGTTGGGTACATTCTGAGAAAAAAGGAATTGACTGGTGAGCTTGGGAACTCAAAAAGGCCTGGGCGTCCACGGATGACAACAGTGGTGGATGATCGCCGCATACTTAATTTGGTGAAGAAGAACCCGTTCACAACATCAGCTGAAGTCCAGAACACTCTCAGTGAAGTAGGTGTATCTGTCTCTAAGTCAACAGTAAAGAGAAGACTCCATGACAGTAAATACAAAGGGTTCACATCTAGATGCAAACCATTCATCAATACCAAAAATAGACAGGCCAGAGTTAAATTTGCAGAAAAACACCTCAAGAAGCCAGCTCAGTTCTGGAAAAGTATTCTATGGACAGATGAGACAAAGATCAACCTGTACCAGAATGATGGGAAGAAAAAAGTTTGGAGAAGAAAGGGAACGGCACATGATCCAAGGCACACCACATCCTCTGTAAAACATGGTGGAGGCAACGTGATGGCATGGGCATGCATGGCTTTCAATGGCACTGGGTCACTTGTGTTTATTGATGACATAAGAGCAGACAAGAGTAGCCAGATGAATTCTGAAGTGTACCGGGATATACTTTCAGCCCAGATTCAGCCAAATGCTGCAAAGTTGATTGGACGGCGCTTCATAGTACAGATGGACAATGACCCCAAGCATACAGCCAAAGCTACCCAGGAGTTCATGAGTGCCAAAAAGTGGAACATTCTGCAATGGCCAAGTCAATCTCCAGATCTAAACCCAATTGAGCATGCATTTCACTTGCTCAAATCCAGACTTAAGACGGAAAGACCCACAAACAAGCAAGACCTGAAGGCTGCGGCTGTAAAGGCCTGGCAAAGCATTAAGAAGGAGGAAACCCAGCGTTTGGTGATGTCCATGGGTTCCAGACTTAAGGCAGTGATTGCCTCCAAAGGATTTGCAACAAAATATTGAAAATAAAAATATTTTGTTTGGGTTATGTTTATTTGCCCAATTACTTTTGACCTCCTAAAATGTGGAGTGTTTGTAAAGAAATGTGTACAATTCCTACATTTTCTATCAGATATTTTTGTTCAACCCTTCAAATTAAACGTTACAATCTGCACTTGAATTCTGTTGTAGAGGTTTCATTTCAAATCCAATGTGGTAGCATGCAGAGCCCAACTCGCGAAAATTGTGTCACTGTCCAAATATTTCTGGCCCTAAGTGTATATACACATATATATATATATGTTTATATATATATATATATATATATACATACACATATTTATATACAATACAGACCAAAAGTTTGGACACACATTTTCATTTAAAGAGTTTTCTGTATTTTCATGCCTATGAAAATTGTACATTCATACTGAAGGCATCAAAACTATGAATTAAGGCTGGTTTCACATTTGCGTTTTTTGATGCTGCGTTTATACCACATATAAACGCATGTGTCGTGTTTTCCTATATTTAACACTAAAAACGTTGTTTCGATGCACGGACAGGCCGCATCTTGGAGGACAAGACCCTGAACAATGTGAGTATATCCTAGCCAATGCCTTTATTTTCTATTTTCTGTCTCTACATGTCCTAATTTCTGCCATTTCTTTCTTTCTACATGCATCAGAATGTCTTCTTCGGATTCTTCATCTGGTGAGGAGTTTCAGCCACGACAGTCAGAAGTGGAGCATGTCAGTGAGGTGAGTATTTGCCTCGTCAGCTTGGTAAGTATTCACTGTCACATCGACACATGTGACAATTTGATTTTTCCTTTTTTTTAGAGCTCTTCTACTGATGCACAGACAGGGCAGGAGCAGCGGAGTCAAGGTCCGGTGGGAAGACGGCAGTGGGTACGTATACAAGGCTGACTGTCCTCAGTGTAATATTCTTGAATCATCCTTTCTTTCCACTCGTATTTCTTTAATTTTTTCTTCTGGAAACCTTTTGTATGTTGACTTTCCTATTCATGCCATTTCTCAGCATCTTTTTTCTTTCTTTTCCTTATGTAATTGAGCAAACTTTAATGACTTTCTTTTATTTTTAGGTTTCGCAACGGGACGATGACCTGATAGACAATGACCTCCTTATCACCCTGGTCCAGGAGCGAGTCCCGTTGTGGGACAGCCGGGATCCACTGCACTCGAACAACACCACGCTCCGGCGGTTATGGAATGAGGTGGCCCAAGCGATGTGGGATGGCTGGGACAACGCCTCGGCACAGGTCGGAAGTGCATTTGGTAAGTATTGGACTGCAGTGTGAAGCAGCAGAGACCTTGGCCATGCTCACTCGACTGTGTGTGATGAAAGAAACTCTCCGGAGTTTTTCTCATCACACACAGGTGTCTGAGCATGGCAAAAAGTCAATTTTCTGACCATAATGTTTTTTTTTTTAACAGTGGACAAAGTAAAAACACGTTGGCATTCGATGAAGGACCACTTCAACAAGGACCTGCGTCAAGAGAGTCGTGTTGCCAGTGGTTCAGGAGCAAGGATCTGAACGTACAAATACCATCACGTTCTGGCATTTTTAAGACCAGTCCTTGCCCAGAGAACGTATTTATCACATGCTTTAGGTTGTATTGTATTGCCATAATCTGTATTTTTAAATTCCACAGGATTTTGCGTCTGGTAAATTTTTGAAAATAATTATATTTTTCCTTTTTTCACAGCACATACAGCATGACTGTCGGCCCAGGTTCTGGAGCGATCCTTCATCTGACAGCCACAGACCCGTCCCAGCCATCCAGCAGAGCAGCAGCAAGTGGGCCTTCCACACTAACTGGAGACCAGGGAGCTGGTCCATCAGGTCTTCCCCTTTCACAGTCCTCTTCCACTGCCCCCTTTTTATTGGGCTCATCCTGGCAGTGGCAGAGGGCTTCGGACAGGTCACTCATGCCCGAGTTTTTGCACTTGAGCTCGGTTTTACACAAAGCAATCAAGGCTTTAGGTGACCGAATGGATGTTTCACATAACCTCTTGAATGCCCGTATCCAGGAGGTCACCAAAAGCCTTTATCAAGTAAAAGCCAAGCTCCAGAGGCCAGCTCATCATTTTTTTAACCAAATTGAGCAGGGCAAGTCGTCATGCAGGCCTGCAATGCTGCTTACGAGCAGGCCATGCAGCAGAGTTGGTATTTCCAGCAGACAGTGGCGGCATATCCAACTGTGCCTTCACTGTCACGATTAAACTCAATGCTGACCTCTGCTGCATACCACTGCACGGCCACCTCAATTCCTTCCACAGGTGGACTCCACTACAGCGCCAGCACCATGACGAGTGCAGCTGGACATCCCACCGCCACCACCGTGACAACTGCTGCTCCTGCTTGGACCTCCTCCACTGACACCACGATGCAGCAGGACCTTGGCATGGCTTTCCGTACCGCCCCACCACGATGTAGCAGGACCCTGGCATGGCTTTCCGTACCGCCCCCACCACGATGCAGCAGGACCCTGGCATGGCTTTCCGTACCGCCCCCACCACGATGCAGCAGGACCCTGGCATGGCTTTACGTACCGCCCCCACCACGATGCAGCAGGACCCTGGCATGGCTTTACGTACCGCCCCCACCACGATGCAGCAGGACCCTGGCATGGCCGTCCGCTCGACAAGCGCTATGGACTCTGACAAAGTGCAGCCGGACCCTAACAGGTCACCCGCCACCGCGCATATGAGCCCACCAAGACGTCCCCCAACCAAGCAAACCCCCCAAAAAACAGAAAAAAAAACAGTGGACTCTTAGCATTCCTCCCCCTTCACCTACCAATGTGTCTGTAATGTCAGTTTTGTCTCACCCTTCCAGTGCGTCTCAAGCCTCTCATGTGTCAAGCCCCATCCCCGAACTTCCAGACCCTTCTAGTTTCATTGCCCCTTCTCCTGCCACTTCTGCGTCGTCCATGGTTAGCCATGCCCCAGTTCTTCACACCCCCCGTTTACATCACTCTACCCCAAGCCGGAGCAGTGAAAAATAATTTTTTTCAGTTGTTAACAAAATAAAAAAAGTTTGATTTGCCACAATTATGTTTGGTTTATTGTGTCTATCGCCGCCGGCAACACACACCGTGCGCCAAGAAACGTCGCCACACACTTACTTTTTGGGCCACATCATATCTCCAGTAGTTAAAAATAAAAAGACTACAGCTTTGTGTGTCTTTAGTATAAAGATATGAGGTGGGACAAAAAATATTACATGTATCTCCATAATCTCTTTTTGTCTATGCCTAGTGTGACAGTCTGAAGAGAAAATGGTGGAAATACATTGCAGTCCTCTACTGAACAGGTCAGGTGTCAAAAAACTCATTAGTTATGACACCTGACCTCTTGAGTAGAGAACTGCCTTGCATAACCACCATTTTCTCTTCTTTATACATAATCTATTACACACAAATTGAGGGGACAATGGTGGTCACACGCTACATATCTATGCTCACCTGCACAGGTGTCAGAAATGGTGAATTCATGAGCCTGTATATGTTTATCATGAATTCATTATTTCTGACACCTGACTTGATGAGTATAGATAGCGTGACAGTGATTGTCTCTTCAGTTTGTGTCCAATGGATACATGAGAAGACAATCATGACACAATGACGTCAACAAGCTTACCAATAAAGCTACATGGCTGCCATTACTAGCAGTATATGGCCAGTGTTTTATATCAGTATTTGTAAACCAAAACAAGGAGTGAAACAATTAGAGGTAAATTATGATATTAACATAATAACTAGCACCTCTGCCTTTATCACCCACTCCTGGTTTTGGATTACAAAAACTGATATTAAATACAGATCAAATACTGCCAGTTTTAGGACAACCTTGGTTTGGAGAGGAAAAAGATAGGAAAGATGGTCAACACAACCAAAACAAAATATTATTAATGAGAAATATTATTATCATTGTAGAAAATTACTGGTACAGATATAATTACAACAGGACATTTACACAACATTGTCCTGCCATGACACACGTCCAATATCTGAATAAAAAAAGGCAGCAAATTGATCCCGCATGTGACCAACGGCTGCAGTTGACCGCAGCGGGTGATGCTGGAAATCAGGCAGTGGGTGTGCAACTAGTTCATCCAGTTCAATGTTGGGTCGCTCCTTAGTCATTATGTAATTGTGCAGAACCACACAGGCTTTGACCACCTCGTCGACTGTTTCCACTTTTAGATTTATGGCTGATGCAAGAATGCGCCATTTAGCAACCAGAATGCCAAAGGTACACTCTACTGTTCTTCAGGCCCTGGTCAGTTGGTAGTTACAGATCCTTCTAGTGTGGTTCAAGTCCCGACTGGAATAGGGCTTCAGTAGGCTTTCACACATCTGGAAGGCCTCATCCCCAACCATAACAATTGGCAGCGGTGGACCTTGAGTGTTGGGGAGAGGCTGTGGCGGGGGAAAATTTACATTTTTCCCATACACACGCCGGCCCATATCCAAGTTCTTGAAAGTCTGGGAATCATTGCAACGGCCAAAAGCTCCAATGTCCACAGCGATGAAGCGACAGTCCGCATCAGCTATTGCCATGAGCACAATAGAAAAATATTTATTAGAGTTAAAAAACTCCGATCCTGTTCTGGCAGGTTTGATAATGCGGATGTGCTTTCCATCCACCGCTCCTAAATTACACACACTCCAGAATTTTTCTGCTATTTCAAGCCACATGTCCATGATGGGTATGGGTATAAACTCATCCCGGAGTACATTCCTCAAAGCCCGACAGGTGTCCACAACTATTCCGGACAGGATGGATATTCCAAGCCGGTATTGGAAGTGGAGGGATGATAAACTCTCTCCTGTGGCCAGAAATCTGGAAGAAAAACACACACAAAAAAACATTACAATCTATTCTTTTTATGGTGTGGTTACGATAAAAAAAGAAAGGAAAATACACAAAAAATACATGTCAGAAAAAACTAAATTTGGACTGTCATTGGTTTAGATTTTGAATATACCTTAATGTAAACCAGCAGACGTTCCTCGGGTAAAATCGCTCTACAGAGCTGGGTGTCCTGTCGCCGTATGGCTCCTTGGACACGAGAAAGCAAATCCCGGAACGAGTCTTGAGACATTCATGTGTACTCCTGGAATTTCTCCGGGTTGGCATTAAGCTCGGCATAGAGCGTGTGATAGACTCCATGGCTCTCACGTAGTTCAATAATGGGGTGCCTCCAAAAACGCCTACGTTGTCTCCTTCTCCATCTTTCGCGATTTCTGTCTTGCTCCCAAGCAAAAGCACAGGCAAGAAACAGCTTGAAGCTGAAATCCAGGTTGAAATAAAAGCTCTCAATGCTAAGATCCATCATGACACAGGATACAGTAGCAAACTGTTAAAATTTCAGTAGCCCTAGGGTCTATATATAGAGATCCCATCATATACGCCCTCTGTAATCTCATTGGCGGTGTCTGGTTATCTTGATTTTTCTCTTGTGAAATTTCTCATCTTGCGCACCAAAAACGCAAACGCAAGAAAAAACACATGTAAACGCGTACAAACGCGGCGTTTTTTTAGCAGCATGCGACATTGCATGCATCTAAAAAATGCTGCATTTGTATGCGTTTACATGCATTTTTTCCACAACTTGCGGATGCGTTTAAAACGCTGCGGATTTAAACGCAAATGTGAAACCAGCCTAACACATGTGGAATGATATACTTAACAAAAAAGTGTGAAACAACTGAAATTATGTCTTATATTCTAGGTTCTTCAAAGTTGCCACCTTTTGCTTTGATGACTGCTTTGCACACTCTTGGCATTCTCTTCAAGAGGTAGTCACCGGGAATGATTTTCACTTCACAGGTGTGCCCTGCCAGGTTTATTAAGAGGGATTTATTGCCTTATAAATGGTGTTGGGACCATCAGTTGTATTTTGTAGAAGTCTGGTGGATACACAGCTCATAGTCCTACTGATTAGACTGTTAGAATTTGTATTATGGCAAGAAAAAAGCAGCTAAGTAAAGAAAAACGAGTGGCCATCATTACTTTAAAAAATGAAGGTCAGTCAGTCCGAAAAATTGGGAAAACTTTGAAAGTGTCCCCAAGTGCAGAGGCAAAACCCATCAAGCGCTACAAAGAAACTGGCTCACATAAGGACCGCTCCAGGAAAGGAAGACCAAGAGTCACCTCTGCTTCTGAGAATAAATTTATCCAAGTCACCAGCCTCAGAAATCGCAGGTTAACAGCAGCTCAGATTAAAGACCAGGTCAATGCCACACAGAGTTCTAGCAGCAGACACAGACTACAACAACTGTTAAGAGGAGACTTTGTGCAGCAGGCCTTCATGGTAAAATAGCTGCTAGGAAACCACTGCTACGGACAGGCAACAAGCAGAACAGACTTGTTTGGGCTAAAGAACACAAGGAATGGACATTAGACCAGTGGCAATCTGTGCTTTGGTCTGATGAGTCTAAATTTGAGATCTTTGGTTCCAACCACCGTGTCTTTGTGTGACGCAGAAAAGGTGAATGGATGGACTCTACATGCCTGGTTCCCACCGTGAAGCATGGAGGAGGAGGTGTGATGGTGTGGGGGTACTTTGCTGATGACACTGTTGGGGTTTTAATCAAAATTGAAGGCATACTGAACCAGCATGGCTGCCATAGCATTACGCAGCGGCATGCTATTCCATCTGGTTTGCGTTTAGTTAGACCATCATTTATTTTTCAACAGGACAATGACCCCAAACACACCTCCAGGCTGTGTAAAGGCTATTTCAACAACAAGGAGAGTAACAGGGTGCTACACCAGATGACCTGGCCTCCACAGTCACTAGACTTGAACCCAATTGAGATGGTTTGGGGTGAGCTGGACCACAGAGTAAAGGCAAAAGGGCCAACAAGTGCTAAGCATCTACCTCTTGGAGCTCATCAAGTATATAATTCCACATGTGTTAATTCATAGTTTTGATGCCTTCAGTGTGAATGTACAATTTTCATAGTTATGAAAATACAGAAAAATCTTTAAATGGGAAGGTGTGTCCAAACTTTTGGTCTGTACTGTATAGTATATCTCACAAAAGTGAGTTCCCCATTTTGTAAATAATTTATTATTTTCTTTCATTTGAAAACACTTTAGACATGACACTTTGAAATAATGTAAAGTAGTCAGTATACAGCTTGTATAACAGTGTAAATTTGGTGTACCCTCTAAATAATGCAACACATAGCCACTACTGTCTGGCAGCAAAATTGATTACACCACTAAGTGAAAATGGACAAATTGTGCACAAAGTGTCAATACTTTTTGTAGTCATCATTATTTTAAAGCACTGTCTTAACTTTCCTGGGCATGGAGTTCACTAGAGCTTCACTGATGGCCACTGGAGTCCTCTTCCACTTCTCCATGGCGACATGGTGAATGTTACTGACCTTGCGCTCCTCTACCTTCCATTTGAGGATGCACCATAGATGCTTAATAGAGTTTAGGTCTGGAGACATGCTTGTCCAGTCCAGAACCTTTGCCCTCAGTTTCTAAAGCAAGGCAGTGGTTATCTTAGATGTGTATTTGGGGTCGTTATCATATTTTAATACTGTCCTGTGGGACAGTTTCCGAAGAGATTTGGATCATGCTCTGCTTCAGTATGTCACAGTGCATGCTGGCATTCATGATTCCCTCAATGAATTGTATTTCCCCACAACCGGCAACACTGATGCAGCTCCAAATCATGACATTCTGACCACCATGCTTGACTGTAAGCAGGGCTGCCACTAGGAATTTCAGGGCCACATAGTGGCAAAATATTCGGGGCCCCCTTGAGACTCTGCCTAGGCTACAACACCAACCCCGCCTCCACCTCTCAAACTGTCAACAGTCCCACTGATCTCTCTTGGAAAAACTCCACCTCTCACCAATCACACATTAACAGTTCCCATTACTAGATCACACATATAGCCAGCACCTTTTGTTTTGGCCAAAAGATTTTTCTAATCAACAAGGTAGGCTCTTTTGACCGGGCCCTACTCTACGCTAACCTATTAAATATTTCTTAAAATATGCAATACAATTTAGGTATATTGTTATTTATTTTTCAATTTTTAAAATGATCAATAATATCACATCCAAAGGGACAAATACCACCACACCATGACCAGACACCATATTACCACCACATAGTGACCTATAATACCATATACAAGGAACAAATGCCACCATACCATGTCAAGATCACATATTACCACCACATGGTGACCAATAATACTACATACAGGGAACAAATACCGCCACACCATGACCAGAGCACATTTAACCATCACGTGGTGGTGAATAATACCACATACAGGGAACAAATACCACCACACCATGACCAGACCACATATCACCACCACAGTGACCGAATAATAGCACATACAAGGTACAAATACCACCACACCATGGCCGGACAACATATTACTACCCCATAGTGACTGAATACTACAATACTGACCATTAATAAAAAAACACAATACTATCACCAAAAGTGCTATTATGCACAGGAGACCTGTACTTAGTATGCAGTGTCTGTGTACAGGTAATACAGTGATCACTAGTGACAATATACACAGGAACTCTGTACGTAGTGTCAGTGTAAATGTAATACAGTGATCACTGGTGGCAATATACATAGTAGCTCTGTACATAGTGTCAGTGTAAAGGTAATACAATGATCACTGGTGACATTGTACACAGGACCTCTGCATATAGTGCCAGTGTACAGGCAATACAGTGATCACCAGTGCCATTATACACAGGAGCTCTGTACAGTATATAGTGCCAGTGTACAGGTAATACAGTGATAACTGGTGACATTGTACACAGGAACTCTGTATATAGTGTATAGGTAACACACTGACTCAACAGTGAAGTCTCTAGGTGAAGTCATTCAGCTTCGCTTTTCATCTTCATCCTGCACAGACCACCTTCACGTCTTCCAGCCAGGATATGTCTCTGCAGGAAATAACACAGTTATCTAGAGCTCAGTTGCAGAACACATTACTTAATTTTTCCCAACTTCTACACTACACCAAGTGAAGAAAAATAGGCGACATAGTGCTGCTATGCACAATAACAGGACCGCCCCCCACATTTAAAACAGTATCCTCAAAAAATAAATCACTGCAGTAATAATAGCCCCATGGTAATAATATCCCCCATCCTGGCCCAGTGTATCTCATTCCTGGCTCCAGTCATATGTTTTCTCATTTTGCCTTCATGAGTATCCATTCTAAACCCATATGATCTCCTGATCTTGCCCCATCTGTCCCATGATCCTGCCTCATCTGTCCCATGATCCTATCCCCATCTGTCCTCATGACCCTGCCCCATCTGTCCCATGATCCTGCCCCATCTGTTCCATGATCCCGACCCATCTGTCCCATGATCCCGACCCATCTGTCCCATGATCCTGACCCATCTGTCCCATGATCCTACCTCCCCATCTGTCCCATGATCCTACCGCCCCATCTGTCTCCATCGTATCCATCCTGCACCATGATCCTGCCCCATCTGTCTCCATCCTGCCCCTGTGTCTCCCATTCTGCCCCATGTCTCACATCCTGCCCCGTGTCTCACATCCTGCCCCCCTGTCTCACATCCTGCCCCCCTATGTCTCACATTCTGCCCCCTGTGTCTCACATTCTGCACTCCTGTCTCACATTCTGCCCCCTGTGTCTCACATCCTGCCCCCTTGTGTCTCACATTCTGCACCCTGTGTCTCACATTCTGCCCTCTGTGTCTCACTTTCTGCCCCTCTGTGTCTCATATTCTGCCCCCTGTGTCTCACATCCTGCACCCATGTCTCATATTCTGCCCCCTTGTGTCTCACATTCTGCCCCCCCTGTGTCTCACTTTCTGGCCCATGTGTCTCACATTCTGCCCCCTGTGTCTCACATCCTGCCCCCTGTGTCTCAGATTCTGCGCCCCTGTGTCTCACATCCTGCCCCATCTCACATTCTGCTCCCAGTGTCTCACATTCTGCCCTCTGTGTCTCACATACTGCCTCTGTGTCTCACATACTGCCTCTGTGTCTCACATACTGCCCCCTGTGTCTCACATACTGCCCCCTGTGTCTCACATTCTGCCCGTGTCTCATATTCTGCCCCGTGTCTCACATTCTCCCCCTGTGTCTCACATCCTGCCTCTGTGTCTCACATTATGCCCCCTGTGTTGTTTCAATTCCTGCCCCCTGTGTTGCTTCCATTCCTGCCTCCTGTGTTTCCATTCCTGCCTCCTGTGTTTCCATTCCTGCCCCCTGTGTTTTCATTCCTGCCCCCTGTATCTCCATCAAGCACCTGTGTCTCCCAGCCTGCCCAGTGTCTCCATCCTGCCCCAGACTGGCCGTATTCAGTAAAAATAAAATAAACACCTTTCTCCTTATGTGGCCGCGCTCCAGCGCCGACGTCCATCCCAGGCATTTCAGCACGGACTCGCCGGTGAATGACAATGATGTCATACCCCGGCGATGTGCGTGCTGATGTCAGCTGCCAGCCTCCGATTGGCTGGCAGCTTTAACTACTGCCTTGTGGGCCCACAAGGCAATAGAGTAACTGAACCTGCGTCTCGGACGCAGGTTCAGTTACTGTACTGTCAGAAGTCTGCCACTGGGGCCCAGGCCCAATAGGCAGATGAGACGGGGCCCGATGCAGGGCCCCCTCTGCCCACCTGGTCCCATACGCCTGTCAGGGCAGAAATGCCCTGATCGCGGCCCTGACTGTAGCCAAGATAAGCTTGTCTTTGTACTCCTCACCTGCTTGCCGCCACACACACTTTACACCATCTGAACCAAATAAGTTTATCTTGGTCTCATCAGATCAGAGGACATGACATGATCCATGCCCTTAGTCTGCTTGTCTTCAGTGAACTGTTTGTGGACTCTCTTGTGCATCAGGTTTGGAAGAGGTTTTCTTTTGGGATGACAGCCATGCAGACCAATTTGATGCAGTGTGCTGCATATTGTCTGAGCACTGACAGACTGACTCCTCCATCCCTTTAACCTCTGCAGCAATTCTGGCAGCATTCATATTTCTATTTTGAAAAGACAACCCATGGATATGATGCTAAGTATGTGCACTCAACTTGTTTGATCGACCATAGTGAGACCTGTTCCTAGTGAAACCTGTCTTGTTAAACAGCTGGATAATCTTGACCAATGTGCTGCAGTTCAGTTTCAGAGTATTGACAATCTTCTTATAGCCAAAGCGATCTTTACATAGAGCATTAATTCTTTTTGTTTCAGATCCTCAGAGACTTCTTTGCTAAACTTAGGCCGGGGTCACACTACAGCATAATACGGACGAGTGCTAAGTGATAAAAAATTGCATTGCACTCAGACCAATGTTAATCTATGGGGCAGCTCCCATCATCCGTTTTTTTCTCGTCCGTATTGTGCTTGCGAGTGAAATCCCAGCATGCTGCGATTGTCAGCATATCTCAGCCGAGAAACGCCAATGTAAGTCCATGGGTGCGAGAAAAAAAATCACACAGCAAATGGACCATGCATGTGACTTGCGAGAAATTTTCAGGCATTGGGCAGGTGACAGGAAAATGGCTCAGCCATTATTTGCTCATTTTGCAAGTGTGTGAGAAAATCTCACCATACGGATGACATACGGATGACACACAAATACTTTTTTGAAAAAAAATGCATCCTGGCATTGCACACGGATGACATACGGATCACCATACGGAGAACATTTGTGCGATTCTCGGCAGACAAAATCGGACAGATTTTTTTATACATTGTGTGTGACCCCGGCCTTACAGTGACCAGTCGGAGAGTGTGAGAGTGATAACATCAAATGTAACATAAAGTTAATGTAAAAAATCCGGCACGTAATTAGTTATAATGTTTCGGTCTTTATGACCTTCATCAGAATGGGATACAAAAAGAAACAAATATAACAAAAGAATTACAATCCATATCTTACATAAAATACAAAAATACCAAGAGATATCATTATATAACCAAAAAGCATCATAATATAATGAATTTCCTTTGTCACATTTGTAACTATCTGGATTATGTTCATAATAAAGATAACCAGCATATATCATTGTATTACAAGGACTAGATAATTTTTGAAAAGAGAACCACTCAATATTTATATTCAGCGAAATATAAAATTGACATAATTTGCAACATGGGTCCATATCCTTCAAAACAAAAAAGAAACCGTTCAATAACAAGAAAAAGAAGGATAAACCAACGTTTACCAATGGATGCAGTAAATGAAAAAAAAACTACTAAAAGTGTATAAATGACTCCTTAAGGAGTTCTATAAATTTTTATATTAGTTTTTTTTTTTATATTTCTCCTTTATATATTTGTGGTTATGATATGACTGCCTTAAAATATTAGGTGGTATTTATTGAAAGATATTCTCCTATGGCATTTTATCTCTTCAGGATGTATAGATTTTTTGTACCCATGCAAAGAAAAAACAATACTCTGGTTGTATGATTTTTCTTCAGAATGTTTAATATTATTTTCTTGTTTCTTATTGTTTTTAGGCAGCCAATTGATTCACTTTTTTATACTATACTCACCTGATCCGCACGCTCCATCGCTAAATATCGCGACTCACTGCAAACTGGAACCTTCGTTCTTCACTCTCAGGTTGACCGCTCACCTCCGCGTTCCATAACTGCGTTCCACTGAGGTAAATTGACCTTGAGACACTGCGGTGACATATTTCTGGGTGAGCCAATATCTCCTACGTTCCACCAAGAGTTCCAGGCACTTTGATGGACGTCACTTCCGGGTTAGGGGCTATTTAGAGCAGACACGAGATCAGGGAGGCATGCAGGGACACCACGAGCCACTCCATGCGGTCAGCAGCTATAGCACCAACGGATTCTTTTGCGGTAAGCACATTCTGCTTAAGGTTACATATTATAATTATCAGGATGTACAAGCACCTTTTTCTTATTGGTGTCCTTTGTCTCTTTATAGAACTCCTTAAGGAGTCATTTATACACTTTTGATCGTTTTTTTTTTCGTTTACTGCATCCATTGGTAAGCGTTGCTTTCTCCTTCTTTTTCTTGTTATTGAACGGTTTCTTTTTTGTTTTGAAGGATATGGACCCATGTTGCAAATTATGTCAATTTTATATGTCACTGAATATAAATATTGAGTGGTTCTCGTTTCAAAAATTATCTAGTCCTTGTAATACAATGATACATGCTGGTTATCTTTATTATGAACATAATCCAGATAGTTACAAACGTGACAAAGGAAATTTGTTATATTATGATGTTTTTTGGTTATATAATTATATCTCTTGGTATTTTTGTAATTTATGTAAGATATGGATTGTAATTCTTTTGTTATATTTGTTTCTTTTTGTATCCCAGCCTGATGAAGGTCATAAAGACCGAAACGTTATAACTAATTACGTGGGATAATGAAAATAAAAATAAATAGTTCTTCATGACTTTTTTGAGTGCCGGATTTTTTACATTAATTTTGGATATAGGGGTTGGTACCCCTCTTCTGAGCACCTGAATTACTAAGGAGTAATGTGTCAGATTATTTAGATCAAATGTAACACATCTGCTCCCCATTTACAACTGAGAACATGTTACATTTGTAAATCACATGACATTGGGCAGTGCTAATTGGGCAAAATTTGGCCATTTTCACTTAGGGGTGTACTCATTTTTGTTGCCAGTGGTTTAGACATTAATGGCTGTATGTTGAGTTACTTAGAGGGCACACCAAATTTACACTGTTACACAAGCGATACACTTAATACTTTACATTGTTTCAAAGTGTCATATCTTCAGTGTTGTTCAATTAAAAGATATAATAAAATATTTAAAAAATGTGAGGGGTGTTTTCACTTTTGCAATATACACATACCCATTTATGTACTTAATGTGAATTTTATATGGATTACAGGAGCAGCAAGTACAGTAGGTGTAAAATGACGTAGAGATTGTAGTGACTAGATAAAGATGTGTTATTTCTGTCAGGCCTTTGTGAGTAATGTGAGGTTTCTGAGTGATATGTAGCCAATGTCGTGCATTACAATTTATTTTTAGCAATTTGGAAGGATCCCTATTAGTGATGAGCGAATATGCTCGTTACTCAAGATTTCCCGAGCACGCTCGGGTGACCTCCGAGTATTTTTGTGTGCTCGGAGATTTAGTTCTCCTCACCTCAGCTGATTGACTTACATCTCTTAGCCAGCTTGATTACATATGGGGATTCCCTAGCAGCCAGGCAACCCCCACATGTACTTATGCTGGCTAACAGGTGTAAATCATTCAGCTGCGGTGATGAAAACTAAATCTCCGAGCACTAAAAAATACTCAGAGGACATCCGAGCGTGCTCGGAAAATCGTGAGTAGTTAGTATATTCGCTCATCACTAATCCCTATGTCTCATTTGATCGTACCTTTATTCTGCTGCCATCTGCTAGTTTTTAGATTCATTGTTTAGTAACATATCTTTCAATAAGAGGACTATAACTCTAGTGCCACCTATTGGAAGTAGCGATGAAATACAGTGTCTGCAAATTGAGATTCTTGTTTGGCTCTTGTCCTAAGTCATGTGACAAGGCTCGTTAAAGGGTCGACATTGACTGTTAGGATCGCTACCTCCAATAGGTGGCACTAGAGTTCTAGTCCTCTTCCTCTCTGAAGAGACAATTTACATATTTCCCAGAGGAGCATTGCGGCTTTAAGTCTGCTCATGTTGGTTAACATGTCACTCTCAGCAAGGAGAAACTAGACTTCTTGAATTAGTTTATTCCAAATTTTGAAATCTTTAAGTTTATCTCATGTTGTTATAATGAAACATACACCTCATCGGGTATGTTCTATCTTTCAAGCAGTGTGTTCCTTATTACAGATAATCTTGTAGCAGTCTTGTGTATTTAACAAGTTCCTCACTATTAGCATTTTTGGCTTATCACTACCTCTTCATCTCACTCCCTTTCTGTCAGTGTCCTCCAAGGTTCAATTCTAGGACCGTTGCTCTTCTCCATCTTCACCTTCGACCTGGGACAGCTCATAGAGTCCCTCGGCTTTCAGTGTCACCTCTTTGCTGATGACACACAGATCTACTTCTCTGGAAACGATATTATCTCCTTACTAACCAGAATCTCACAATGTCTGTCCACTATTTCATCTTTCTTCTTTGCAAGATTTTTAATACTTAACATGGATAAAACAGAACTCATCATCTTTCCCTGTCTCACTCAAATGCCCTAATAGACCTGTCGATCAAAGTAAATTGCTGCTCACTCTCCCCAGTCCGGAAAGCTCACTACCTCAGGGTTGTCCTTGACTCTGATCTCTCCTTCAAACCACATATCTAAGCCCTTTCCACTTCCTGCTGACTCCAACTCTAAAATATTTCTCAAAATATTTCACATTCCTTAACCAAGAATGTTTAAAAACACTAGTGCATGCCCTCATCATCTCACGCCTTGACTACTGCAACGTCCTCCTTTGTGGTCTCCCCTCAAACACTCTACCCCTCCAATCTATCCTGAACTTTGCTGCCTGACTAATCCACCTGTTCCCCCTCTATTCCATGGCCTATCCTCTCTGTCATTCCCTTCACTGGCTCCCCATTGCCCAGAGACTCCCGTTCCAAAACCCTAGCCATGACATGCAAAGCCATCCACAAACTGCCTCCTCCATATAAGGCCCCTTCACACATCAGTTTTTTGCTATCAGTCGCAATCTGTCAAATTTTGAAAAAAACGAATCCAGCGACTGATGCTGCCATATCCGTTTTTTTTCTCATAGACTTGTATTAGCAACAGATTGCGATGAATGGCCTCACGATTCATCCGTCGTTCACCAGATGCATCAAAAATTGTTTATCTGGCAGCTGGAGACAACGGACAAAGTAGCATTTTTTGTGTACGTCGAAAAAACGGACAGTTGCCATCCGTCGTTTGCTCAAATGGAAGACTATGCTCCGATTTATTTAGCCAGATCCACTAGTTGGATCCGTTGAAAAAACGAATCAGTCAGATCAGTTTTTCACAATGGATTGTGACTGACGGCAGAAAACTGATGTGTGAAAGGGGCCTAACTGTGACCTAGTCTCCCTGTACTTACCTGCATGCAATCTCCCATCCTCACAAGATCTCCTTCTCTACTCCCCTCCTAAATCTTCTTCCCTCAGTCCCACATAAAATTTCTTTCGTGAATCACCCCTACTCTGGAACTCTCTAGCCCAACAAATCAGACTCTCGCTTAAAGTGGAAACCTTCAAAAGAAACCTTAAACTCAACTATTTCCGATATGCCTACCTCCTGCAGTATTCCTCATTACACCATACTGCTGCACACCAAGCCTTCCCGTCACCTATTGTATCCTCACCCATCCCTTGTAGACTGTGAGCACTCGCAGACATGGTCCTCTCCACCTGGACCAGTCGGTGATTTGTGTTGTTTGAGATTACTATACTTGTTTTTTTTTTATGTATACCCTTTTTCACATGTAAAGCACCATGGAATAAATGGAACAATAATAACTAATAATAATAATAATAATAATACTTCTATTAATGAAATTTTACTGTCACATACAGTCCAGCTTCTGAAAATATTCACAGCACACATTGTGCTAATGGAGAATATATATAAAATTATTGCATATTTAGTTTTCTCATATTTAAAAAAAAAGAGGAAGCCTTTCCAGTGTCTAGCGTTTCATACTTTTGCTTAATCCTCATTTACCAACATGTGAATGGGCAGTTTACTCCATCCTGCAACATTAGTGCCCTTTAAAATGTATTCAATTGTTGTAGTGTACGCATGTGGTCAAAATTGTTGGTACCCCTCATTTAATGACAGAAAACCCCCAATGTTCTCAGAAATAACTTGAAACTGACAAAAGTAATAATAAATAAAAGATCTATGAAAATGAACAAATGAAAGTCAGACATAGTTTTTCAACCATGCTTGCACAGAATTAAAAAAAATAAAATAAAACTCATGAAATAGGCCTGAACCGAAATGATGGTTCCTATAACGTTGCACAACCTTTTGAGGCAATCACTGCAATCAAACGATTCCTGTAAGTGTCAATGAGACTTCTGCACCTCTTGATAGGTGTCACGTACCCCTCATCAGCACGTGACTTGGGGTTGCACCTGCAAGGGTTAATCTATCTCCTCTCACTCAGTCCAGCATACAACATCTGTCCTATGCTGTAATATGAGCATAAATCACACCCCGACACAGTCCACAAACCCCGGTCATACACGCTGCCACCACTCACCAAACACACAGGCAATGAGTCCTGTAAATATTACTACTACTGTCTGCCAATCATAAGGATCACACACTTTAAGGCTATGGATTCTTTAGAGCATGCAAGGTCCACACTTATTAAAGTTTTAAGCTTTAATAGAAAAGGTACAGTGCTTACAATAAAAAGACTATAAAAATATGGAAATAAAAAGTGACATACAAACATTCAAAAGCAGTTTCAAATTAAAATGGAGAAAACTTACAGAAATATCAAACTTTGCATTCTCATCCTCTGTCCCTGGGGGAGGGAGAAATATGGAATGGATCACATCAGCTTCCAGGCTGCCCCCACATGCGAACATCTTTCTTTGTGTGTAGGCCTAATTTATAGAGTCAACCTGGAGATCAAATTTCTAGACCAGTCTCTCAGGTTAATATTATAATTGCTGGTTTGTCACTGGACCATGGCTACTCCTCAGAATCTCTTTGCATAACATTTCTCATATATAGATAGTGTCGGGCTGTAATTGACATCTCTCTTCAATGAAGCCAGAAGGTGTAAAATGTTTCCCCTTCTTCCTTGTTCTTAGCAAGGCCCCCCAGCAAGATTGGAGACAGGAGACTGACTTCTCAGGACTTCTCAAGAAACGCGGATATCCCCCTTCGGTTTTGAATACCGCTTATGAGAGGGCGTTAGCTACTAATTTTTCTACGGTCCCTAAGAAAAAACATGAAAAAAAGTTTGTTTTCAGCTTTAACCCTGCTGTTCTGTTCGGTCTGGGGAGACCTATTTTGAACTTTGGTATTTTTTGGGGTGTTCAAGATGCGGTTCTGAAACTTGTGGTTGATTGACTTAAATGAGGATGGGTTGGTCGGCCACGGGTTTCAGAGCCGCATCTTGAATATTTTAAAGAATATTGAAGTTCAAAGTCGGTCATTTTTGACCAACAGAACAGCAGGGTTAAGTTTGGCCCGCTGGACAATCACATCAGATCAGTCATACGAAAAAATTGGCAGATCCTGCGTCAGGATAATGATCTAAAAGAAGTGGTAGAGAGAGGACCCCTCTTCGCTAGTCGTCGTAGTAAAAACATCAGAGATATTGTAGTCCGGAATCGTTTCACGACGAATAGAAATAATTGGCTCAGAGATAATACACCCAAAGGTAATTTCAAATGTGGGGGCTGCAATTTTTGTAAGTATCACCACACAGGAAATACAGTTAGGGTGGGTCATATACAGCACACAGTGCGAGACTTCATATCCTGTAGGACCACTCACGTTGTGTATATTCTCTTCTACCCGTGCCGATGTTTTTACATCGGTAAGACTATTCGTTCCCTTTTTATCCGGATTAGAGAACACTTTAATTCTATAAAAACTGGTAAGGGGGCTCCAAGATTAATAGATCATGTTAGGACTCACCATGCGGGGGACGTTCAAGCGTTGAGATTTGCAGGTCTGGAACGTGTTTCGCTGCCGGAGGGGGGAGGAGATCTATGTCGTCTCTTGCTGTGCAGAGAAGCCAGATGGATCCTGCGTGCAGACACAGCAGGACCATCTGGCTTAAACGAGAAAGTTGACATGTCCGTTTTTTTGTAAATGTGGTCTAATATACCTCTAATGTTATATCCAACTTTCTAGATTGTATTTAACGTTTGCTGTTTTTAACTATTTGTTGTTTTTAAATTTCACATTATATCTGTTTGAGTGCCGGAGGGGAGGAGTTTGGGACTTGATCCGGTCTATATAACACTCCTCCGACTCACTCAGCACTAGGACCCGTTGAAGTGCCATCTAGCACGAAACGGCCGTTGTCCATGGCTGATCCTGCCCCTCCCTGCTGTCTACTTTCTATGTCCTAATAAAGTGATGTGTACCACACCAGGGTAAGTGCGCTCCTACTTTTTTCTTATTTTTTTCAATTGGACTTCTTATATGTTTCTGGAAGCTGCACCCCTGACATTTTGTGTGGAGGATATATCCAGCCAATACTGCAGTCACAGGTGCTAGACCGTTTGGTTTATACGGTCGGTGGGTTTGTAATATCAGCAGTGCGGATACACATGTGCGTTCTGTGCTTTTGGACCTAACATATGCTGTGACCCCTGTGAGACCTGCAATCTCAGGACAGATGTTAATTCTGCTAGTCACACATTCATACCTATACAGATTTCACTGCGACAGCTATTTTGGCCCACTCCTCAAGAGCAACCTGCTCCAGTTGTCTCGTGTTTGAAGGTTGTGAAGCACCCCATCAGGGGCAGTGGGGTACTCGGTACCGGGTCCTTAGGTTCACAGAGGGATGTCACGGTGGCTGACCTGGTCCGTGGCCCATGGGACGTCCATGTAAAAGGGAAAGGTCTTTAAAGGGATATGTTCGTGATGCCACCCGTGGTATTCGGTCAGGGTGACCGACGCTGCTTTAAGGGATCCTCTGGGGTGATGTTATGGCAGCTAGATGGTATTCCTTCCCACAGGTGAAGTATGTCCCCAGGGCTTCCCAGTGTGTAGATGGTGGATATGAGAGGCGCAGTGACGAACGAGGACACAAGGTTGCAGTCTCTTTACCTTTTACTGAAGGTTTCAGCATCCATA